>NW_024080721.1:2832056-2883635 GCF_003009895.1 Hyaena hyaena | reverse complement strand
GCCCAGCTATTAATTTTACCATTATTATTCTAAAATCTTGTTCAGTTATGCTGCTGATATCTGTTTTGAGCAGTTCATTCGCTGTCATTTCTTCTTGGAGTTTCTTCGGAGGAGAGATCTTTCGTTTCGTCATTTTAGTTAGCTTTCCGGCTCTTGTTGGTTTTAAAGACTTGTTATGCTCTCTGTTTCTATGGGCGCTGCTATATCCAAGAAGACTCTTTGACTGTCCAGGGCCTATCCTTTCAGAGAGTGTTTTTTGAATGGTATCCCTTGGTCTCTCTTGTTGGGACCTTGGTTATATTATTTTCCTATTCGTAGTGATATTTGGGACTCTCCACCTTGTGTACTCTAGCTTGTTTCTTGAGGTAGCCATTAGAAGGCTCTCTCAGTGGATTCTGCGTCCTTTTTTCTCCCAATCTCTCAGGTTTTGTAAGGTTTCTAATGGCTTCAGATCTTTTCTGTGTGATGTATGGGCGCGAGTGCAAGTACGGAGCTCCTTACTTCTCTGCCATCTTGCCCTCTCTCCTCCTTTTTTTTTTTTTTTAACAAATCTATACTCTTCACTTTAACTTCTGAAATATCTAATCTCTTTTATCCCCTTCTAAATTTGTCTTCATTTCTCTGATTCTTTTCTACTTCTGTCTTAAGTTCTTGTTATTATAAACATGCATTATATCTTTGGCTTTTCAAGCCAAACCCCTAAATTTCAGGACATATGCTTGTGATTTCTGATATCTACTTTTCCTTGATCCCTCTGACAGTCCCCCTCTTCTCTGTCAGCCCCTGCCTGATTTCAGCTGTCCTTTGCATTATCTTCATTGTGAATAAAAAAGCCTCATGTGAATAGGTAAAAGTATACAATAAATGACTAGTACTGTATAAAGGTAGGTTGTGTTTATTGCTATTTTTGTTTTCAATATAATGATGACCAAGCTAGTGTGTTAGTAGCTGGAGATTTAGCACTACACAAGTGGAATGAAGACTTAAAACTAAAATACTTGAAGCTTACTGGCATGTGAGTCTTGTAAATCTCTGTTTATTCTAAAGGATTCTTTTCTTTTCTATTTGAAGGAAAAAGGAGAAGATATAAATGCAAAAAAAACAGTCTCAAAAAAGGTATGAGTAAATCTGTGAATTCACACCTGTGTGCTTACCGCAACTCCGATATCCCTTCCAGACCCATCTTTGTGACACCTCTGAAATCTCCAATGGGCTTCATAAATAATGAATTTTTTTAGAATACAGGCCAAGTTGTTGTAACAAAGAGAGCCCAAAATACAGTGGTCTAAACCACATAATTTATTTTTCTTTCATCAAACAGTCCAGAAATGGTAGGAAGAACCTGCCTTCCTCAACACGTAGTTTCCCTCTCTGGGTCCAAGAAATCTGGTCTGGTTGCCATTGTCTCCCAAACAGTGGGAATGGGAAAAATGGACAGGGAAATCACTAATCTATTTCTTTTAATGGAAAGAACCAGAGTCTTCTTCTCACATCCTATTGCCCAAAACATACTCACATGGCCAGAGCTAGCTGCCAGTGAGACCAAGAAATATAATCTCTAGTCAGGCAGTCGTGGGTTCAGCTGTAACTCTATTCCTATGGAAGAAGGAGAGAATGATTATGGGGGACAAATAACAATCTACTACTTGCCCTTCACATTTTCCCCCCAAAGTCACTGACTTCCTCATATATGGAGGAAAATTCAGATTATTGGTTCAGACCTGGCCTTCTTGTCACCTGAGACTCTTAGGCAAGAAGACGAGCTAAAATCTGGAAACAGCACAGAGCTACATGGTCAGAGACAAAATAGTCCTGAATGGGAAATGAGAGACCAAGAGAAAATGTGGAGATGTTTGTTGTAACTAATGAACATACCCCTCAACAGAACAAGGAGAAAGAGACAGAGGGAACTTGAATCAATTAAGTAGAAGCTAGAATCCTGGTATCACATCAGATCTAAGCCTGGGAAACAGTTATTTAAACCAAACTCAATCAGAGCATATGCCATACTGTGTTCATGCAGCAGAGGATGAAAAAGAGGAGTGACACTTTATTCTCTGTATCCAGCTCTGCAATTGTTTATTTCCATTGTGTTCCTCCTTTTTTTCCTCCTTTTTATCTCTTTTCTTTTCCCCTTCCCTCTTCTACTTATGTTCTTCTTGTAGAGGTCATTTCTTTTTCTTCATTCTTTAACATTAGATCATATGAAATATTGCTACTAAGTTGATGTGGCACGTAGAGGTGGCAGGGGCTTTTTCTTGTGGAGTCAAAACATATTTGGATATATTTTGTTTCCTTTACATTTCTTCTGATTATTTCTGTCATCTCATCATTATATATATAATGTAACTGAATGTATATGTATATGTAGTATACACATTATATATATATGTAGTATACACATATATTTATGTAAATAATATAAATAAAATATAAGCATATGAATAAATATATACATATATTTCTAGCATCTCTATCATTTTATCTCCATACTTGCCTGTATCATCTTAGTTATTTCTAAGGTTATGCTTACCCAGGTCCAAGATTTTATTCTTCTGAGTTTTTGTGAAACCTCTCTATCTTACCTGCTTTGTTAAAATGGAGTTGGTCATTTAAGCACAAATCACCTTTTTTCCTTCTACTCCTTTTCAAAATTGTTCTCTGAAATAGTTCTCTTCTTGCCCCAAGATGAAGTCTTAGGTAAGTCTTGGAGTTGTGCTAATCCTTTTGGGCAGCAGTGATAGTCTCATGCAATATTAAAAAACCCTGAGCTGATACAATATTACAACAGGAAAACATGTAGTGAAGAAGTTGAGTGAAACTAGTTTCTTCTCTTATCCACACTCTTATATAACCCTACTCAATATCTATGCTTTTAGCTAATTCAAGTTGTGGAAGAGGGATAGAAGGAAGTAAAGAGGAGGAATAGCCTTCTTATGATAGGTCCTTCATGTCTTCCAGATATGGAGGATGCATGAGAGACACTTGTGGGTGCTTTAAAGAACCCCTCTTTAAGAGAATCTGTCCATGGAAGCTCTTCTAAAACAGGAGCTGATTGCCCACCACTTCCCCCTTAGGGAGGTCCACACCCCTGCTGGGGTCATCTCATCTGTCCAAATCATTTTCTGGACAGAATATCTTTCAAGAAAATCTAACTGAGCTCCTCCTTTCCCCAGGGAGGGCCATGAGAATCATGCCTTCTTACAGTCCTCCTGTCAGTGGATGTGTAGCTGGCTCCCCACACAGTCACCGTAACTAGACTTGATTATATTCCCTATGCTATAATTTGTATGTCTGTGACTTATCCTTTCCATAACTGGAAGTCTGTGTCTCCCACTCTCTTTCATACATTTTCCTCATCCCCCAGCTCCTCTCCTCTAGCATCAGTTTGTTCTCTTATTTATAGGTCTGTTTCTGCTTTTTTTTTGTTTGTTTATTCATTTGTTTTATTCTTTATATTTCACATGTTAAGTGGAATTATATGGTGTTTGTGTTTCACTATTTGACTTGTTTCATTTAACATAATACCTTCTAAGTCCATCCATGTTGTCAGTAATGGCAAGATCTTATCTTTTTATGGCTGAGTAATATTCACACACACACACACACACACACACACACACACACACCATCTTCCTTATCCATTCATCTATAAATGAACACTTCAATTGCTTCCCTATGTTGGCTATTGTAAATAATGCTGCAACAAATATAGAAATGCATACTTCTTTTTGAATTAGTATTTTGCTTTCTTTGGGCAAATATCCAGTAGTGGAATTACTGGGTCATAAGTTATTTCTATTTTTAATTTTTTTGAAACTCCATATTATTTTCCACAGTGGCTTCACCAATTTACATTCCCACAAACACTGCACAAGAGTTCTTTTTTCTCCACATCCTCACCAAAACTTTTTATTGTCTTTCTTATTCTAACCATTCTGACAGCTGTAAGGTGATATCTCCTTGTGGTTTGGATTTCATTTCCCTGATAATTAGTGATGTTGAGCATCTTTCACGTGTCTGTTGGTCATCTGTATGTTTTCTTTGGAAAAATGTCTATCCACATCCTTTACCCACTTTTAACCACTTTTTACGTTGAATTGTGTAAGTTCATTATAAATTTTACCCCTTATTGGATATATCATTTGTGAGAGCTTCTCTCATTCGGTAGGTTGTCTTTTCATTTTGTTGATGATTTCCTTCACTGTGCAAAAGTTTTATCTTGGTATAGTCCCAATAGTTTATTTTCGCTTTTATTTCCCTTGCTTGAGGAGCAAGATCTAGAAAAATATTCCTGAGGCTTATGTCAAAGACATTACTGCCTGTGTTTTCTTCTAGGAATTTTATGTTTTCAAGTCTCAATTTAAGTCTTAATCCATTTTAGTTTTGTATATAGTATAAGAAAGTGGTCCAGTTTCATTCTTTTGCATGTGGCTGTTCAATTTTCCCAGGACCATTTGTTGAAGAGACTCTCTTTTTCCCATTGCATATTCTTTCCTCCTTTGTCATAATTTAATTGACCATACAAGTGTGGGTTTATTTCTGGGCTCTCTAGTCTGTTCCATTGATCTGTGCATCTGTTTCTATGCCATTACTCTACTGTTTTGATTACTACCACTTTGTAATATATTTTGAAATCTGGGAGTATGATACCTCCAGCTTTGTTCTTCTTTCTCAAGATTGTTTTGGCTAGTTGGGGTCTTTTGTGGTTCCATACAAATTCTAGTATTATTTGTTCTAGTTCTGTGAAAAATGTTGTTGGCATTTTAATAGAGACTGCATTTAATCTGTACATTGTTTTGATTACTCTGGACATTTTGATATTTACTTATCTGTGAGCATGGAAAATCTCTGGATATGTTTGCATCATCTTTAATTTCTTCCATCAAATTCTAGTTTTCAGAGTACTGGTCTTTCATCTCCTTGCTTAAGTTTATTCCTAGGTATTTTGTTATTTTTGGTGCAATTGTAAATGGAATTCTTTATAGAGACAGAGGACAGGAAAGGGGGGCAGAGGAATATAGAGAATCTCAAGCAGGCTGCATGGCCAGCACAGAGCCTGACACAGGGCCAGATCCCACAACCTTGGGCTCACGACCTGAGCAGAAATCAAGAGTCAGATGCTCAACTGACTGAGCCACTCAGGTACCCCCAGAATTAGTTTCTTAATGTGTTTTTCTGCTACTTCATTATTGGTGTATAGAAATGCAGCAGATTTCTGCACATTAATTTTGTATCCTATAACTTTACTGAATTCACTTATTCCTTTCAACAGTTTTTCTGTGGAGTGTTTAGGGTTTTCTATCATATCAACTGTAAACAGTGATAGTTTAACTTCTTCCTTACCAATTTGGATGTCTTTTATTTCTTTTACTTGTCTGACTGCTGTGGCTAGCACTTCCAGTACAATGTTGAATAAAAGAGGTGGAAGTGAACATCCTTGTCTTATTCCTGATCTTAAAAGAAAACTCTCAGTTTTTCACCATGGAGTATGATGTTAGCTGTGAGTTTTTAATATATGGCCTTTATTATGCTGAGTTATGTTCCCTCCAAACCTGCTTTGTTGAGAGTTTTTATCATGAACAGATGTTGAATTTTGTCAAATGCATTTTCTGTCTCTATAGAAATGATCATAAGATTTTTATCCTTCATTCTGTTGTTGTGGTATATTGTATTGATTGGCAAATATTGAACCATCTTTGCATTTCTAGACTAAATTCCACTTGGTCATGATGAATGGTCCTTTTGGTGCATTGTTGATTGCAGTTTGCTAATATTCTGTTGAGGATTTTTATATGTGTTCATTAGGGGTACTAGCCTGTAGTTTTTTTCTTTCTTTCTTTCTTTCTGTTTTTTAATAAAAAAACTTCCCAGATTTATTTATTTTGGGGAGAGCACAAGCAGGGGAGAAGCAGAGAGAGGGAGACAGAAGATCTTAAGCAGGCTCTGTGCTGACAGGCAGACAGCAGTGAGCCCAATGTGGGGCTTGAACTCATGAACTATGAGATCATGACCTGAGCTGAAGTCAGATGCTCAACTGACTGAGCCACCCAAGTGCCCCTTTTTCTTTCTTTCTTTCTTTCTTTCTTTCTTTCTTTCTTTCTTTCTTTCTTTCTTTCTTTCTTTCTTTCTTTCTTTCTTTCTTCTCTCTCTCTCTCTCTCTTTCTTTCTTTTGTCTGGTTTTGATATAAAGGTAGTGATAGCCTCATAGAATATAGTTGGAAGTCTTCCTTCCTCTTCTATTTTTTGAAATAGGTTGAGAAGAATAGGCATTAAGTTTTCTTTAATGTTTGGTAGAACTCACTTGTGAATCCATCTGATCCTGGACTTTGGGGGATTTTTTGATTGTCAATTCTATTTAATTACTAGTAATTCATTTGTTTGGATACTCTATTTCCTCCTAATTCAAGTTTTGGAAGATTGTATGTTTCTAGGAATTTACCCATTTCTTACAGTTTGTCCAGTGTGTTGGCATACATTTTTTGTAACATTCTCTTATAATCATTTGTATTCCTGTGGTGTTTGCTCTTATTTCTCCTCTTTCACTTCAGATTTTGTTTCCTCCCTCTTTTTTTCTTGATGAGTCTGGCTAAGTTTTGTTTATCTTTTCAAAGAACTATCTCTTTGTTTCACTGATATTTTCTGTCTCTTTGTTTCACTGATATTTTCTAGTTTTTGGTCTCTATTTCATTAATTGCTGGTCTGATCTTTATTATTTCTTTCCTTCTGCTAACCTTGGGTTTTGTTTATTCTTTTCCTAGTTCCTTTAGGTGTAAGGTTAGATTATGTATTTGAGGTGTTTCTTGTTCCTTGAGGTATTCTTATATCACTATAAACTTCCCTCTTAGAACCACTTTTGCTGTGTCCCAAGGGTTTGGGACTGTTGTGTTTTCATTTTCATTTGTTTCTATGTATTTTGAAATTTATTCTTTTATTTCTACTTTGACCTATTTACTGTTTAGCAGCATGCCAGCAGCATCTTTTTATATTTTTGTTTTCTCAGTGAGAAGGAGATACAAACATAGAATCCAAAATCCGAGTAACAGAGCTCCGCGGAAAAGAGGCAGACCAAAAGGTAAAAAAAGAAAAAGAAAAGATGTAAAAGATGTATGCATTTTCCATTTTTGATAACTAAACATCTAAATTTTCATGCTTTATTCTATGCTTTTAATAGACCTATTTCCATATTGCTTTATGTAGCTGTATTGTTGAGAAATATATCAGATTTAGTCAATTTCTAAAATGTGACAGGGAGAAAAACATGGCAACACCACAAAAAAGTAATTTGATGATGAATCTGCGACCAGAACCTGGAGCCCAAGTGCCACTGTAGTGTTGACTGTACTGAGCTGATAGCTTTTAAGCCTGGAAGTAATTTTAGCCATAAAACACTGTGTAACTCACAAATGATGTAGCTGTCCTTCCTCATGTCCCATGACCTTGAAGTAATCATGTGGACTTGAGTGTGTCATTCTATCTCTTCTGCCTCAGTTTCCTCATCTATAAAGTAAGATAAATAGTAATAGACTGACTGCCCTCCAAGGCCCATCTCAGCCTCACATACAGTTTAATATCCTATGGAAAGGAGAGTCTAGCTCACACACTAGTCCCAAGAGGATTTAAACAGAGGGAAACTGAAAGCAAGAGAATACATGTTTGCCAATAATGGCTAGTACTCAACAGACTCAGATTATAGCCAGATCTGGGGTTTAAGGAGAGGACAGACGGAGCAAGAAGAAAGCAGAGAGAGCTTTCTCATGGGACAGTAGGCCTTGACCATTGACAGGAGCAGGGAGGAGGGAGGAAGGGAGGGAGATTGAGTCAGAACTGGCTAGTTTTCCTGGGTATACCTACCACTTCATTGTCATGAGTGACAGGAGAGGGCTGTTGCACAGAGAGCCTCACTAGCAGGATGGCTTTTTACACCTGGAAACCATACTAACTGCCATACTTGGCACAATCATGTTCTTTGGAACTGATCAATGTAGAGCAATTTTTAAAGAAAATTTTATCTATTTATTTGGGGTATACTTGTTGCTTATTTTACATCTCTTGAATCTTTAATATCAATAGCTATGCTTATGATTCCTTTACGCAGGTTTGGGAATCTCTCCTCAGTGTACCTCCATAAGATCTTGATAAACTACCTAAGGGTAATACCTTATAGGGTAGAACATGCTAGATGATGTGATTCCTCTTAGAATAGGAATCATCAATAAATATCTCATGGGTCCATTTTATCTTGATGAGTTTCTAAAAACCCTTTGTTACAGCAAAGACCCCCCCACAATGAAGGCTTTTTGTGCGTAGTTGAAAAAAATTTCTTTCCAGCCTCATCTGATCATAATCTGCTTAAAGGAAAGACCAGATGGTTGAGTATCTGGAGAAGACTTACTCCTGGGACCTGAAATACCCAGATTAGTACCCCAGGATGCCAGCCATGGGCACAGAACTTTAGAAAGAAAAAGCATCCAGTGTGTGTCCCTGCCTTCAACATTCAAACACATTTAAATAATGGCAGACCCAAGTATGCACTTGGACACGACTCAATCTTTTTTTGGACACAATTGACACATAAATTATATATTACATTCTTCTAAGATATCTTTTAAGTCAACCCTTTGTGCTATCACCAACCCTGCACCTTTTAGAACTTGGGCATCAGTTTCTAGAAGTTCCCTTTTATGGGGTAGTTTTGAAATACTTATTCCTTTTTGCCACCATTTTCCACACAAGCATCTTCTTTCAAGTTTGGAGTTTGGGGCAGCTATCTGACTGGTAGAATCCACAGTGTGATCTCTCTTGAGACCTTATATTACTGCCTTTTATGTCTGTCTCTTTTTTTTAATATAATTTATTGTCAAGTTAGCTAATACAAAGTGTATACAGTGTGCTCTTGGCTTCAAGATTAGATTCCCATGATTCATCACTTATATACAACACCCAGTGCTCATCCCAACAAGTGCCCTCCTCAATGCCCATCACCCATTTTCCTCTCTCCCCTTCTCCCCCTCATCAATCCTTAGTTTGTTCTCTGTATTTAAGAGTCTCTTAATGTTTGCCTCCCTCTCTGTTTGAAATTATTTTTCCCCTTCCCATCCCCCAAAGGAAATATTCAGCATCTTCCTTTAATTTGTATTTTCATCTGTGAGCATTGATTTTTCTCATCTATAAAATGAAGACAGTATTAGTTCCTATTTGATCACTTGTTCTAAGTATGAGCTAAGTTGATAGAGGCAAGGTCTAAGGATAGCTCTTAGCACATAACAAGCACTCAATAGATGTCTAACTTCACTCTTCTTCTTACCCAGCTGCTTTGGAAATAATAGTAAAATAAATAAGGATGAATTTCAGTTAAGTATCATTTTTGTAACTAAGTCTAGGCCAGGGTTCAGCAAACTATGGCCCACAGGACAAATCTAGCCCACTGACTGTTTGTAAATAAAGTTTTATTGGAACACAGCCACATCTTTTCGTTTCAATATTATCTCTGGATGCTTTCACAATACAACACCAGATCCGAGTAGTCACCACAGCAATTATATACTTAAGTATTTACTCTCTGATCCTTTAGAGGAAAAAGTTCTGGACTCCTGATCCACACATTTGCTGTTTTTCTTGAAGTACTAGACAGGCTCTTGAAAAGTTACATTTGAATGGTGTTTTTGCAAAACATTACTATTTGCAATGTAATATTATAAACAAGAGACATTGATGTTATTTTTTACTTTCTCAGGGAGAAAAACAGTCAACAGTGGGCCTTTGAGAAGAGGCAGAAAAAGAGGTAAAATTAAGTAATTAATATACTTTTAATAATTAAGTATCTAAATTCTGATTTTATACTATGTGTTTTTGCCGGGAGCCGCACCGGCCTCTCTGGATGGCAGTCACAGCAAAGAGCAGCAATATTTGTGCAGCTCCTGCCATGGGGAGTGAAGGCTGATGTCTTTTTCTGCCACTGCTGATTCACGTTATCCTGTTTCTCAGTAAGAGCGGCAGCTGATATCTCTTTCTGCCACTGCTGGCTCATGTTGGAAATATCTATACACAACTTAAACCTATATGTTATCTTGTTTCTCAGTAAGAGCACCCTGTTATTTTCTTGGTCGTGGCTTATCTGTATGCAACTTAAACTATATCTTGTTTCTCAATGAGGGCATCCTGTTAGCCTATCTATATACAACTTAACATATGTGTTATCCTGTTTTCCGCTAAGAGCATTCTTTCTAAGTTCACTATGACTGGAACAATTCGGCAATTGTTATCGCAAAAGACCTTCTGTTGTAAAGAAACTCCTTTCGTTGACCTCATAATGTGGTTAGACCTTTAAATAAAGACACCAAAACAGACAGGACAGAGATGCCTGCCTGGTGATCAAAAAGAATCTCAGGGCTCTCTCACTCTCTCTCTTGCTGACACTGTCCATCCTCCAGGGACCCCTGGACCTGCTGGAATCGGCCTCTGACATGTTTTGAATGATCCGTAAATTTTCTTAATTGATTTTTAGAGCAAGTGATAAATGTTATGATATTCATTGGCCTTGGTTAATTTCAACAATAAGACAAGATGGTAGTAAAACCCACTCCATTGATTAGCCAGTTGATCTGAGAGACCCTAGGCCTCCTTCGGCCTGTACAGGGCTTCTTTCACTATACTGATAACACTTGAAGAAGGAAAATATAAAGAAAAAAATACAAAGGGTGTGACTCACATGATTTTTAGCTGATCTTTCTTTACCTACATAGAGAGCCACAGGTTGTCCTTTAACGGGGACCCTTGGTGGTAATACAAAGCCTATGTCCTAATTCCCAAACTTCTTTTGGTTGTATGACATTGGATCACCATTTGTGATGAGTGAGTGAATGAGTGAGTGGCCTAGAAGGTCACCCAGCTCTAACTGAACTGACTCTGGAAGGACCATGACCCCTCATCCTTCCCATCCCAGAGAGAAGCCCCAGCATGTGTGTTTAATGAATCCCCCTCAATGCTGGCCCAAATATTCTGAAGTCCATTTTAAGACTTGCGACACCTGCTTCAGCAGAATAATATTCCTGTGTCCCTGCCCAAAGGATGTGCAGAGGTCCCCTCCCTGAGCAATTTTTAGTTCTAGCACACTCCACCCTGGGTTTCCCCTTTAGCCACAGAGAAAGCTCACATGAAGAAAAAGTGCAACAGGCAGAGAGTGAGGAGGGAAGACAGACACCATCCCTTCTAGGTGCAACTCCATTGCAATCCTGTTTTCTGTCCCTCATGTGATTCCTCAAGTGAGGAGACAAAACTAAAAGTGGAGGGGTTTATCTCCAACTACATAACTTCAAAGCAATAATATTATAGGAGGAAAATTATTGAAGAGTTGTGGTCAACAAACCTGGAGATTCAAACATCTCCACACAAGACTTTTAATACAGGCTTTTAGAGGAAGACATTATCTTTGTGTATCTAATCTGCTATAGAAGAAAGGAAGAAAGGCCTAGAAGGGTAACAATTTCATGGGGAAAATCCTTCCAATACTTTTTAAATTATAAAAGAAAGATCTCAAGATGGAGGAGGTCAGAACACTGCACAGTTGTAGAGAAACAGAATGAAAACAATAATGCTTCCTTGCAGGTCCAAGAATTCCCAGAGATACAAATATGAATTTTCACCTTCCAGAAGTTCCTGTGACATGTGGAGGGGCAAAGGGGATTTTATATAAGGAAAGAATGAAAAAAGGTGGGTTTCATGGTCTTCTATGCTTTTCAAATGGAAAGTACCCATGTGAATGATTCAGGTGGTAGACACCTGTGTCAGAGGGTTCCCAAGACCATCCCCAGGTTTGGTAATTCACTAGGAGGATTTTTAGGACTCAGCATATAGTGAACTCATGGTGATAATTTATTAAATTAGAAGGGTACGAAGTAAAATCAAGGAAGGAAAAGACATACGGGACAAAGTCCAAAGGAAACCAGGCACCAGTTCCCAAGAGTCTCTCCTGGTGGAGTCACACAGGATGCACTTAATTCTCTAGCAATGAATTGTAACAACATGGGTGAAATGCAGTCTACCAGAGGACTTGCCTCCCTTCCTCCGAATCTCAGAGTCCAGGTTTTTAGCAGGGGGTCATCATGTAGGTGCCCTCTGCCTAGCACATGCCAAAATTCCAGACTCTCAAAAGGAAAGCAGGTGCTCAGTATAATTCATCTTGTTTGTATAAACAGTTTAGGACAGTGAGACATCCTCAAGCTCTGGGAATGGTAGGACCCCTCCCCAAATCTAAGTTCTCAGATGCCAGCCAAGAACCAACCTTGCAAGCAGACCTTTCTAAAGATAGCAGCCTCAAGTCTGCCCTGTCAGCTCTTTCTGCACAGCATCCCAGATAGGCTGGAAGAAAGATGGCATTTCACACTTAAAATTAGTAAACATAACAGGACATATTTCCTTTTCTCATGAAAATGGTCCACAAGATGCCGTCCAGCACCCAATGAGATCAAGTACACTAATAGCAGGGCAGAAAAGGTACACGTGTGAGAAATCTAGCAACAACCTTCATGGCTTCATTTTCCATAACATCTGTACAGCCTTGATCTCACTGGGAGGAGCACAGGATTTAGAATCAGAGGACCTGGATTCAAGTTTTAGCAATACCAAAAGTGTGTGTTTCATCTGAGCTAAGTTCCTGGTCTCTCTTACCTTGAACTTCCTCCTGTACAAAATGGGAATAATGATAAAACTGCTTTACCATGTTATTATGAAGAAGGGAAATGAGATAATGGATATAAAATACTTTGCAAATAATCATTGTCAAAGTACACTAAAAACGTTCACCTGTCATAATTGATTCCCCCTTCCCCAAATATAGTTCTTTAGGCACCAACAAGTGTTAATGTTTCCCTGGGGCCATATTGCAGATGTGTACTGTAACTTTGCCCTCTTGATGACATTTCCACACTTTTCACATAAAATAGCTGTGAGTCCAAAATATAAGAAGTAACTGATTGCCATTAGCTGGATGGCCAAAATTGTACAAGGTGAGGCAGATGTGGTTGAGATGACAGTGGCCACTTGTCCACCTGTGTGGCCTTGCATCGCCTCTGAAACTCAGCCTGCCTCTTTCCTGGCTCTCAGAGAAGGCAAGGAAAACAAGTCTAATCATTCATCTTCAGAGCCATTCAGTTTTTTTTCCTCTTTTGAATGTAGTGAAATACTTATTAAAAATAAATGTTGGTGTTAATTATTGTCCTTGTTGCACAAAGGTCAATGATGTGTGTCCACACGGCAGGAAGTCCCCTCTTACCCTTGCCTTTCAGGCTTCCTGTAGGGCCCTGAGAGGGAACTCAGCTGTCTTGCTACAGATCCTGAGCCCAAGATCCACAGAGGAGGCCATGTTTTGAGGAGTTTATAGCCAAGAGGGCACTCCCTGGCAACTTCTTTTTTTTTTTTTTTAATGTTTTTTATTTCTAGGAGAGAGAGAGAGAGAGAGAGAGACAGCGTGAGCAGGGGAGGGTCAGAGAGATAGGGCGACACAGACTCCGAAATAGGCTCCAGGCTCTGAGCTGGCCGTCAGCACAGAGCCCGACGCGGGGCTCGAACCCACGAACCGCGAGATCATGACCCAAGCGAAAGTCGGACGCTTAACCGACTAAGCCACCCAGGCGCCTCGCTCCCTGGCAACTTCTTCTTTTGGTCTCACAGGAACCACAAAGAGGTGTATAAAGGGTGAGGATGGAAGGTGGTACACCCTCAGGGACTTTGAAATTGAAGGAAACCACGGACCGTCCAAGAACTGGAAGATGAGTGTGAGGTGTGGCGGATTCCCCCTCAAACAGCTGATCGAGGTATTCCAATGACAAGGGGCTTAAGTCAAGGGTCTAATGTCATAGGTCGTCAGTTCCAAGCATTAGCAGAATTTCACAGCGTCCAGAAAACCGTCATGAACCCCTTGCCCAGATCACAATGCACATGTTACTTACTAACATTCTACTCAGGAGTATCTTGGCTGCTTTATATTAGAGCTTAACCCTCTGAATGCATGAGCTATTAGCTGTCTGGTTTTCTGGAGTTTTTAATGTCTTTTAAAATTTTATTTATTTTGAGAGAGAGAGCATGAGGAGGGGAGGGGTGGAGAAAGAGAATCCCAAGCAGGCTCTATGCTGTCAGCACTGAGCCTGAGGCAGGGCTGATCTCACAAACCGAGAGATCATGACCTGAGCCGAAACCAAGAGCCAGATGCCCAACCTACCGAGGCATCCAGGAGCCCCCAAGCTCTTATCCTTTTGAAGGTAGAACAGTAAATTATGTCCCTGTCTAGACCACTAATAATTACCACTGTGTAATCTTGTCACAGAAAATAATTTAAATTGGCGGGTGGGGGGGTCTTAGATTTGGGGGGGGACTAATGTTTAAATAATATGGTAGATCTGTGTATCTAAAAATAACACATCAGTATAAGTGTTTCTTGGATTACAGAGTATTTGACTATTATTTCTTTTGATAGCCATCTGAAATTCATTCTTGAAAGAGAATATAAATAAATTGCATTTCAAAATACCTCCTTTAGTCCCCATATCAGCCCCCTGATGTGGACAAAATAGGCTGGGTCTCTACTGCGGATGAGCTCATGCATTCTGACTCTGTCACATGACCCAGATGGCCCTTCTTTGTGCCACTCTAATGAAGAAGAAAAGCTCTTTGCTCAGCAAGTATCTATTGAGATGCATCTAAATCCACAAGGACTGTAAGGTGTGAGCCCCAGCCATGCAGGAGGAAGGCTACACATTTACAACACAGAACCAGGTACTTCCTTGATGCAGTAGGTGACACACCATCCTTGTCCCCAGAGGACTGCACAGTACATGGTGCTGTAGGAGGGGTGCTGGCAGGAAGAGATGCAGTAACTCCAGGGAGGGAAGGTTATTTCTGACCTTGAAGTTGAGGACAGTTTCATGGAACAGTTTGCACTGAGCCAAGCCTTTTCATTTTTTAATTTTTAAAATTTTATGCCTTTATTTAGGGTGGCTCAGTCGGTTAAGTGTCCCACTTTGACTCAGGTCATAATCTTGCAGTTTGTGAATTCAAGACCCGCATCAGGCCCTGTGCTGACAACTGAGACCCTGGAGCCTGTTTTGGATTTTGTGTCTCCCTCTCTTTCTGCCTGCCCCGCTCCTCAAAATTAAATACACATTTAAAAATTTTTAATGATTAAAAATAAAAAATAAATTTATTTACATTTAAGTTATTTAACATATAGTGTAATAATGATTTTGGGAGGAGAATTTAGTGATTCATCACTTAATTATAATACCCAGTGCTCATCCCAACAAATGCCCTCCCTAATGCCCATCACCCATTTAGCCCATCTTTATCTCCCCCCACCCTTCCAGCAACCCTCAGTTTGTTCTCTGTATTTAAGAGTCTCTTGTGGTTTGCCTCCCTCTCTGATTTTATCTTATTTTTCCTCCCTTTCCCTATGTTCATCTGTTTTATTTCTTAAACTTCACATATGAGTGAAATCATATATTTATCTTTCTCTGACTGACTTATTTCACTCAGCGTAATACATTCTAGTTCCATCCACACAGTTGCAAATGGCAAGATTTCATTCTTTTTGGTCACTGAGAAATATTCCATTGTGTATATACACCACATCTTCTTTATCCCTTCATCAGCCAATGGACATTTGGGCTCTTTCCATAATTTGGCTATTGTTGATAGTGCTCTGAACTGAGTCTTTAAAGAATAGTCCTGATGAGCAAAAATGTAGGAACAAGGCATTCTATATAGAAAGGATGGGATGAAAATCCTGCCTGTGATTTGTCAAAAAGTTGTGGGTTTGTTACATGGGCTGTGCAGTTGGAAGACATCTTAAGACTGGAAGAAGGTGTCTGAACCCTTCCTTTAATAATGGGGTGATCACGGGGCAGTGGAGGGTTGAGTTAGGGATGACTGACATAGGTGTGACACTGCTTTAGAAGTATTAATCTGATCAGGGGCACCTGGATGGCTCTGTCAGTTGAGCACCGAATCCTTGGTTTCGACTCAGGTCATGATCCCAGGGTCATGGAATCAAGCCCCGCATTAGGCTCTGCACTGAATGTTGAGCCTGTTTGGGATTCTTTCTCTCTCTCTCTCTCTCTCTCTCTCCCTCAGCCCCTTCCCTGTTCATGCTCTCCTTCTCTTTCAACAAAATAAAATTTTAAAAATAGAAGTATTAATCTAATCAGAGAATGCAAGATGGATTGGAGGGTGGTGTGGTTGCAGCCACAGGGACCTCAAGTAACCTTGATCACCTTTGTGCCTGATACACTCTCACTCAGCCTGCAAGGCCCAGCTTGGCCCATCTGTTTCCTGTGGCTCTACATCTGTTTCCTGGGGCTGATGTAACAACTTTTCACAACCTGGGTAGCTTGAAACAATAGAAATCTATTATCCTAATGGTTTTGATGGCCATAATCTGAAATCAGTTTCACTGGGCTCATGTCAAGGTGTTGGCAAGGCTGGTTCCTTCTGGAACCTTCCAGGGAAAATTTGTTCCTTGCCTTTTTCAGCTTCTGGAAACTGCCTGCATTTCTTGGCTTGAGGCCCTTCCTGGCATCACTCCAACCTCATGTTCTGTCATTATGTCTCCTACTACTCACTCTGACCCTCCTGCCTCCCTCACCAAAGGATGCTTCTCGTTACACTGGCCTCACACAGATAACCAGAATGATCTTCCCATTGTCAGATCCTTAATTTAATTACATCTGTGAAGTCCTTTTTACCACTTAAGTTAACATATTTGGAAGTCTGGGGATCTGACCATCTTTGGGGGCCGTTATTTAGTCTACCATACTCCCCCATCTCTGGATCCCAAAATACTCTGTAAGAGCATGGTTTACACTTCATCACCCTTGCCCATTAAATAATGACTGTTCCCACTTGTCTCCCCAAAGGCCTGGACACCTTTGTGTGCTCAAGGCTACTGAGAGCCTGCACCCTGTCTATCACTCACTGGCTATATGCCACTGGAGTAACTCTAGCATGTGAGGTATAAAAACACAAGCTGGAGAGGTCCTGAGGGGTGGAAAGGAAGCAGTGGGTGTAGAATACATTGTGAAGGAAAACCTGGTATGGCTATAAGGAGAGCAAAAGAGAGGGCACAGTTTTTAAAGTTTCCCTTAAAGCTGAGTCTGGGTAAGGAAGAACAGTATGTCAGGGATTGGGAGAGGGACCTTATTTTACATGAAGACATCTTGAATTTGTGCCGACAGTGGGGCATATCTGGAAGGCAGTTGGAAATACCAAGCTCACAAAGTAGAAACAAGGACCCATTTGGCATTAATCTCATTTCTCTTTCAGAATAAATTTCTACCAGACCCGCCAAGAAAAAAAAGAAAGGTAATTATCACATGACCTTCTACCAATGTCTCACTCCCTTGGAATGGATAATAGTCGTGTGTCACCTGGTGAAGCAAGCAACCCAAATCACATTCTCTCCCATTCTTTCATATCTTTCCTCTTCTTCACATGCGCGTGCATGCACACACACACACACACACATTCACACCGAGGACTTCTTCAAGAGATCTTTATTTAAGGGAACTTCCTATTCTTCTATGGAAATGTCATCTTAGAGGATAGAGAGGTTGGAAGGCTGATGTGCACTGGGAGAGACACTGCTGGCCCAGAAGATTTTTTCCTTTGTAGAGAGGCCCACCCCATGGACATGGTTTTGGAGCTGAGTGTCTCTGTATAAAAACATAAGGCCTCACCAGATGGGTTTTGCACACATCAGTTCTGTCTATGGAGCAAATTCTCTTTCCTTCAAAGTTGCATGTGGAGCTCACAGGCCAGTGGTTTTTGTGCTGCATGGATTCCAGGGAAGGTGTTGGGATAGTTGGTGTCTTCTATGGCTTCTCCAAGAGTACATGTGAGAGATAACTTGTATGGTGCAGAAAGGAGATGGAAGAACTTCCATTTTCCTGACTTCCAATAGAGGTGAGGTTGGCCCATTTCTGCTGCACCAGAAAGTCACGGTCTTCACCAAGCTGTTGTCAGTGGCTGCCTGCTCCACCGGCCTTATGCTAAAGACTCAGTCACTAGGGTCTCCATCCACTGGGTTTTCTGGAGAAAGAGATGCTATTTGCTCTGTTCATTAAGAGCAAACATCTCTACCCAATGCCAGGGAGCTAAGGGTTACAGCCTTGTGACCGCCTCAGTTCTTAGAGCATCTCTCCAGTGGGTCTCTTCCTTACCCAGACCCTAGGCTTCTGTCCCTTGTGTCATCAAATGACAGGTGGTGCTACTGGCAGTTTCCCTGCTCCTACGATTCTTATTAAACCTGATGGTGATAGCTGAAGTGTTCCAAGATAGTAAGATATAAAACTTCAAGCTGATCACTTACTGGCTGCTAAGAAACCTTGTCTCCTGAGTGACAACTGTGTTCATTTGTTTGTTCCCTTAAGTATCCATTCAACAAACACCTGTGGAGCAAGCACTAAGCACTAAGTATATGCTTGGCCAATGGCAGTGCACAGGAGGCCAAATGACAGACCCAAAGGATTGTTTTAATTTTGTTGTCTAATGTGGGACTATAACTATTGGTGTGGGGTGAGGTTCTAGGCCTTTCTGAGAGGCAAGAGTCATTGTGCTTCGGATCACACTGTGTGCTTATCTATGGCCTTTCTGCCTTGGGTTGGAGGTAAAAGCTGAGGCCACCATTGTTCTAGACTGAAGGAAGCCACGTCATTCCACAATATCCAAGATCAATTCAAGTTTTGGGATTTAGCAGAAAGTGAAGAGGTACTTAGCTTCAGGAAGAAGAGCTATAGGACTGGGGACTTCAGACCCATTTTATCTTCAGGGCTATGACCTAAGTGAGCTGCAAAAGACAGTGAGGGGTCTTAGGGACACTTGCATGGTGTCCAGAGCTCTGGGCACTGTAGCCACTGGAGGCTGTGGATATTCAGTCTTCAGTCCGATTCTCTCATTGCAATTCCAGCCCCATCTGTGGAATCCAGGGCCAGAGTCCCTGCATAGCTTCACAAAGGCCTGCCATGGGTCTAAGAGCCAGAGAATGGAACTTACATTGGGCCCAACTGCCAGAAACAAATAAGTTCATACTTTTTTATCCTCCACTTAGCTATATGGACCCATAAAAGCAGATATAAAACAAAGGGAGGGCTGTAGCATGAATCCTTTACACAAAGAAATCTGCTCAAATGTGTGGCAAATAAAAAATCATATGCAACATTGTCACTCATTCTTTCTCTCTTTTCTACAGATTATCCCAGAACATAGTGGAAATAACTGTGTTGACCCTTTTGTAAGTACTAATTCCCACCTGTAACCCCAGAACACTACAGGCTGTGTCCCTCCATACATTATCTGTGTCATTGCTGTGTTCCCCCAAAGCATGTGCATACACAGTTGGAGCATGTCACTGTGTGTGATGAGCAGAGAATGGCAGACACATCACCCACACCAGGGAGATGGTTCTGGAGCTGGTGTCTCTGCATGAAAACATCCTTTCCATTTGTTCAGGGAAACTTTCCTGTTTCCTATTTCCCCTCGAAAGTGAGTAGGGGAGGCAGTATGCCTCTAGAGCCAGGACTTGAAGTGCTAATAGTCAAGACTGGCCTGCAGATTAGGGGAAAGGAGCAATTTTGAGAGAACAGCAGCATTTTAAAGAAGGTGATAGGGAAGGAAAGGAAAATCCCAAACATCTACTCCACGGTGCAGGCAGATATAAGATGGTTTTAAGCATCGGTCAGAAGGAGCAGATTGGGCCAAACTGGAGAGTCCAGGGGTAGACTCTGTCACGAGTCCTGCAGAGAAATGTACACAGGGCAAGTGGGTGCCACAGAGTAATGTATGAAGGGCCCTAACGGGAAGCCATGGTGTCCGTCTGAAGGAAGCCATCAGGATGCTGAGCTGGCTAGGACTGAAGCCATCAACATGGGGCAAATCATAGACAGTTCTACTCAAACTTCTTGGCTAGTGCCAAGAAGATGTGATATTTGAAAAATAAGATCAGCAGGACTAGTGATGGATTGGATATCTGGGATGGGGAAAGGGAGGGATGCGTGTTCACTTCCAGGCTTCTCGATGGATGCTGGAGTTCTTGGTGAGGTGAGGGGCAACTGAAGAGAAGCAGATTCAAGACAGGAAGACAAGGAATGTGGTTTCAGGTGGGATGGGTTCAGACATGATGAAAGACATCTAACTGGAGGTGACGGAAAGTTGAGTTTGGATGTTTGAAGACTCAAAAGGTAACTAGAAATACAGGTTTTAAAGTTTGGGGATAGATGTGACAGGCATGGTCATGGGAGCAGTTGTGGTCATCCAGGAGAGTGAAATGAGCAGGGGACACCAGACAGAGACCCAAGGAATTCCATCATTCCAAGTGAGGAACCTGAAAAAAAAAAAAAAGAGGTAGAGGGTTAGGGAAAAATCCAAGAGAGTAGAATGTTCCAGAACAAAGCATGAAGTGTTTCTAGAAGGAAGAGGTAGAATGGTGCTCCCTGTCACTGCCTCCCTTCCTCATCACCATCAAGAGTCCCAACCACATCACTGGGTTGGCCAGTCCCCATATCTGTGCACTATTTTGCACCTAGACTGTCACATAAGGACGCAAATCCTTTTTCCAGCCCATGGTATAGACAGGATATTTTCATCTAGGTGTAGAACTGCCACCCATTGGTTGAAATGTTTTCCCACCACATAGATTTCCTCACCTGGTTCTCTTGCTGTTCAGGTGGTCCCAGGAGAGGATCTAGGTGTTCATCCTCTGGGCATTACCCCATAACAGGCACACAACCTTCTTACATAGAAATTGTAGTATGTAGGGATTCACATGTTATTGTCACATAGATTATCATACACACATGCACACACACACACACACGAGGAAAAAAATATGATTTCTTTTGTCCATCAATGGGCTCATTCCTTGACCAATTCTTATTTTGGTCTATTAATTCTATTGTATTTAACATATGTTTGTTACTCCATAGTACTTAGATACAAACACTATCAAATGCTTAACTTCATTAAATGAAATTAAGTCTGGCTAAAGGTCCCAGATATTGAGATTGGTGAAAAATTCAGCATCAACCAATTTTGTGGGCCCCTCCATCTTCCTTATATACAAAACCACCAGGGCTTCTATGTGCTGAGAAAATGAGGGTAAGGCCTCGGGCTTCAACAGTGGCAGTTGTGGTATGACCCTCCCTGGTCATTTGGAGATAGCACCTCTGCACCTTACATGCCAAGCTAAGTCATTGGGTATCTTCCCCTAGGCTCCCATAACCAAAGAGCTCTGTCATCCCCCTCGTCATCTGTGCTCATGTCTTTCCAACCCAGAGGTAGTGTCACAGGCCCAGGACCCCTCCAGGCACAGAGTCCATAGTGCAGGAACTCCTCCCCAGGTTCTTCAAATCATGGAAAATTTATGGCCAAGAAAATAGGATGCAGTGTTATGTCAGAAGATTAATCCATTATATTAAATTCTTGGTAAATCACTCTTCAATGAGTCAAGGTAGATGATGCAGTGTTGACAACTAGATAAGAAACTGTATTATATTCCTGAGCCAGGTTTTGCCAGTAGGATAATAAATTTCTCAGATTATCTTTAATCCATCCTTTGTTGTCATTGCTAGTCTGTATCAGAATCTCTGTCTTCATAAAGAAAGCTTTAATGGTCTAACAACCACTTTCTCCCAAACTTTGCTGCAGACCAGAGTGTCTTCTTCTGACATCCTCCCTCAATGTTGTTCCTTAATATTTTGAGGGCAGAAATTTGTGTCACCTTGGTACAAGCAAAGGCCATCCATTCTAAAGTCCCATGTGTTGACCTTCTGGGGATTTACTAATCCCGGTGATGTTTAATCTCCCCTTCCAGCCAGAAAACTCAAATAAATGTGAAGTGTGCCGTGGACATGGAACGCTGTTCTGCTGTGATACCTGTCCAAGGTCCTTTCATGAGACGTGTCACATCCACCCTATAGATGCTAAAAGGTTAGTGACACCTGACCCCCCTCTTGCCCTTCCTGTAGCACAATTCCTCCTGCCACCCTGCAAAGTTTATTTCTGCTTGTATGTGTCTTGATGCAGAAGGAGCAGAGTCTTAAAGTACCAGGATCCAGAAATAGGATCCAGAGCTGTTTAATAGTGCTGGCAGCGGTAGATTAATGGGAAGCAAAAATTCTTCAAGTGGTTATTAGGTGTAATAGAAAAAGATGTCACCCCCACTCGCCCACTTGGATCCCAGACTCATGAACTTTGATGGGGTTATGACACCATATATTGGCTGTTGGTTTAAAGTACTTACCTGTGATGGGAACACCAAACAGGTGACAAATCTTGGGCTGTAATGAACCCTCAGAAGGCCATTTATGCTGCATTCCTTTGGTGTAAAATCCCAGTAATTGTATCTTTGATCAGAGATGCTAGTGTGTTGGGTAATATGGAGATTCATAAGACATTCTGTAAGTGGTAGTGTAAGCAGAATTGCTATGGCCAGGGAGGATGGATGATTTCTACCAGGATTGTGTGTCCCTATGAAGACAGAGCATTGTCCCTTCATAATTGGAGAGTCTAATGTAATCTACCTTCTCCCAGGTAGTCCCAGGGAATGGCGTCATCTCAGGGATTTAGCATAAAGCTCTCTAATTGGACAATCTGCAGAGGCAGAAGACAAGTCTGTTTTATTGTTGAGCCCATGTATAGCCCCCATCCTCACATGGTGGAGCGGGCCCCTCAAGCAAGCATTGGGGTAGCCAGGGGGAGAGGCAAATGGCATATCTAGGAAGGATCACTGTATCCACTTGATTATCGAGAGCCCTTCAGCACAGGTAACCTAGCAGAGAAGAATGGAGAATAAATCTAGAGGTGAATGAAAGCTGTCTGGTACTACTCTGTTCAGAGTTTCTTTCCAAGAAATTTCTGCACTGCAGATTGTAGGCACAGATATGGCAATGCCAGAGGAAAGGATGCCTATAGCTCTGTGGTCTGGTGCTAATTCAGCAAAGTTGAGAAACAAGAACTAGTTTCCTGATTTTTACTATGATCTGATGGCTCACGAGGCCCAGGACTCCAGTGCTGAAGGTGCCAATTCTCAATTCTGTCAGGCAGGGCTCATTACCAAGCCCACAGTGACTCAGATGAACTCTAAGTTTTGAGGTGACAGACCATCACCCACCATGGCACCTCACTCAACAAAATGTCAGTCCTGGTACCACTATTAATGGGAGGGGTGTCTGGCACGTGTGCCCAAATTGAGCTCTAGTGCAGAGAGGTGTCCAAAAGAGAAGCTGGATAAAAAATGGAAACCACCAATCATTCCTGAACAGAGGACTTCAGCAGTTATAGAAAACTGTCTGATTCACAGAGAACCTACCTTTGCTTACCTTATGCCCAACCTTCCAGGGACCCATGGAGTTGCATCTTCTGCAGGATAAAAGCTTTTGAGGAAAGGTACCCACAAAGCCAGGTATGTCGCCAGGAATCTGACGTCCTGAAGAGGCGGATGCTGCCTGAGGAGCAGTTGGTGAGTTGAAATGTAAACCTGAAGTCTCCTCCTTTCTGTTGACCTGAGAGACACAGCACAGTTTTGTAGGGGCTGGAGGGATGGTGCCCAAGGGCGAACTGCTGTCCCTTTCTGTGCTTTGATCATATGACCTAACACTAAAGTTTGTATTCCAAAGAAAATTCCCATTCTGTGTTTGTTTCACCGACGACAGATCTGGGAGCTATGCATTCTATCTGAGCATATGTACACCTCATTCTCTCCAAGCTGCTTTTCACTTAAAATCTCCTCTATCTTTTGCAGAAATGTGAGTTTGTCCTTTTGAAGGTCTACGCCTGTTCAAAAAGCACCTTTTTTGCCTCAAAGCCACATTATGTAAGTAATGGCAACAAAGCTCAAAACTGGCATTGTCAAATTTGTGCTATGAATCCAATGGGTACCATTGTCATTATCTTTCATCTTATTGATGGATGTCTGGGTCAACTTACTCAGCCCTTGGCCAGTGAGGCTGCTGTCATAAGGTACCACACACAGGGCAGCTTAAACAGCAGATGTTTAGTTTTCACATTTTTATTTTCATTCATTTCTCAGCTGGAAGTCCAAGATCAGGGTGTCATTGTGATCTTACAGACTCCCACCTTCTCTTTGTGTCCTCACAAGGTAGAATGAGGAAGGGAGCTTTCTGGGGTCTTTTTATAAGGGCACCAATCCCATTTATGAAGCTCACCCTCACAATCTAATCATCTTCCAAATCCTCACCTCCCGACACCATCACAACAGGGCATTAGAATTTCAACATAGGAATGAGGGTACAGGGGTGGGGGGAACGTGCAGAGGGACAGGCACAAGCCCTCAGTCTGTAACATCCAGTAGACTGGGAACAGCGCTAATAGCCTGCCTTTTGGCACTTTGATCAACAGAGTCTGGAAGCATCTCATGGGAAAAAACTCATGTGGCTAAACAAAATCAAGAAAAAGCTGAAAATGAAATGGTACATCCAAGTGGACGGGTTTGTGCGGGACATGAACACCATCTTTCAGAACCACAGGTCATTTTACAAGGTGAGTGGCTCCCTGGGCATCCCTCTTTCTGTCCCTTAAAGCCACTTTGCCTTTCCTGGTCTTGTCTCAGAGAAATGTCACCATTTCCCTTATCATGTGGCAAGCCCACACAAGTATACATTCTGGAAATAGTCTAAAAGCCCCATGGTCTAAGGTGGGGGAAATTATAATAAGCAGAAGGTATCATTGCAAACATGACCTTAGGACCTCACAGTTTACTCACGTCTAGATACTCAGTTTTTGCCCACAGAGATTGGTAGACGAAGACCTTCTTCCAGAAGAAATGGAAATGCATGTCTTCCTGGACTTAAGTAGCTCTGTATGTGTCCCAGAAGACTCCACCTTTGTCCTGGGTTCCTACGCTTACTCAGCCAGACTAAGGGAGCCAGTGGAGGGAGACTGGGTGCCGAGGCACAGACTCTGCTCATGCACACTTTGCTGTTGCTGCTGTGTACCTGCCAGCTAGCATCCGGGCTCTCAGGGATGTATGAACAGGGGCCGCCCCCTCACACGTGGGCATCCCCCTATCTCCATTTGTTCCCAGGGCTGCAGCCTAGATAAAGAGCATGGGAGGCTGCTTCCAGACCAAACCCTCAAGGCCATGGTGTCAGGAAGGGCATCCCCTGCTGGTGCCAGGCCTCCCAGATCACTCCCCTACTAGGAGTGCAAAGGCAACTAGTATTTCTCTTCTCTAAAGGAAGATACCAAATCAAATATCTCAAATTTCAAAATCTTGGATTTCTTTACGAATTTTTAGGGCTGCATCAAAAAAGTAAACAAGGAGTATCTCAAGGGGTGAAGGAGGAAAGGGGACACCATGAATCTGCCTTCAACATTTCTGTACCTTTGTGGTCATGCAAGGCATAGGTGCTGTGTGAGAAAATCAAAGAACTAGAATTTTGAAAAAAATGAATCAATAAATTTCTGATGAAGAATTGGACTACAATATAGTACTATTTTTGCCTCTCTGCCTTCCAGATAAAGAGAAATGATTGAGTTATCAGAGAACATAAGCTACTTTTAACTGTATTAATTCTCACTTAACACGTGGGATAGTCTAAAATGAAGACTGGATTATGTGAAACAATGAGAGCCAAACTCAGCAGCAATGGTTACTCTTGTTGTTGTCTTTGCTTTTCCAGAACAACCAGAAATTCATCCGACTGGGAAGCCAAGTAGAGGATGTATTTCAGAATAACTTCAGAAACACCTTTGCAATTCAGGAAAGAAGTGAGGACAGTTCTCCGTTAGAGCCCACTCTTTCATAAAGTACACCCCCCCCCCCATCTTTAGCAGCTACATGATAATGCACTGTGGTCAAAATGTGAACATTTTGCCTGTTGCTGTGGAAACAACTTTTTCAAACAGATTTTTTATTGCCATTTCTGCTCATTTATTTTTCTAAATAAAACATAAAATTATCCTGTCAAGTTCTCTTATTGAATTATTTGCAGTGAAATTTACAATAGAAAACGTTGGGTCTTTCCATAAGGGCTCATCTTATGTGCTTCCATTTATCTGAATCTTTTATTAGGTCCTTAAATAAAACTTTCCCTTCTTTTTTCCTCTCCACGCAGGACATATCCATTTCTTTCTTTCCTTCTTTCTTTCTTTCCTTTTATTTATTTATTTATTTTTACTCTCAGGTAGTTAGTATTATTTCTTGTTATTGTGAAAGTGAACTTTTCCCCCAATGTATTTTATTACCAAGTATTGATTCTTTGTAGAAAGCTATTATAATTTATATACTGTGGTCACCGATTACCTTACTGAATACCGGATAGCATCCTTTTATGTCTCCTACTCAGTGATATCAGGTAGCAGAGAAAAACCAGTTTTCAATTCATGGATCATAACTGGTTCAGCTGATGGAAGCATTCCTCACTTGGGCCCTGAAATCTCTGACAATTCTTGGTTCTGTTGGTAAATGGCTCTGCCATGGCACCCTGGTGACCTTGCACATCTCCACATAAACCTCATAGGTAGAACTTCACTGCAGCTGATTCAGTCTAAGTCTTGGCAGACCTCTCTGTGGTCTTTCCAGAACGTGAGAGCACAGGAGGCTTGTGTAGCGCTGGGACGCGACCATGTCCCACTCACCGCCTTAACTTGCAGAGGTTATCATGACACACTCTCTCCTCACACTGTACATTCTGACCAGTTGTGAGGCCTCTGCCTCTTGTTTTAGATTAGAGCTGCTGGCTCTGTAACTGCTCCACTCTGATAGGAGTGTCAGCTGAATTTCACACTGCTGCAAATGCCATCCACATCCCCTTCTGTTTGGTGCCATTCCATGGGACAAAGGACATGGTGGACTGGCATCTTTGCTCTTCCTGCTTTTGCTGTCTATGTAAGTCATAAACTGTCTGAATCTAAAAAGGGCGCATTATATCTTTACTGGCCAGATCAGTCAGCCTTGCAGGACAGGTTCCCAGATCCAGCATCTTCTGGTTAGAGCACCTGACAAAGAATACCCCAGATTGGTAGCTGGTTCAGAGCACACACTACGTCCTTCAGGGAAACACTTCAACCGCAGGAATTTTTGTCACCAGCTGGTTCCAAAGGTGACTCTCCAACACACCACTTCATTCAATCATGAAATGTTATTGTTGGAATGGGTCATTTTGAAGATTAATTTATGTATGTTAAGTGTTTAAAATCATGTCAGAGACACATGAATGTAACATTGTGGCTACACACTAGGGATCCTGTATTCAGAATGTTAAATCAAGCAAAAGGAGGTAATTCTCGTTGTCTACTTAGCTAGTTGATAGATACTCAGACAAGTGGAGGCCATAAAAACCAAAATTGGTATGGTTCCTAGCCCTTCCCAAAGAAACTTTTGTCTCACATCCTTAAAAGATTATTGAACACTGACCCTCAGCTAATTCTGGGACCTGAAATGTCATGATGGCCTATCTGATCAAAGAGGTTCAGGCAGTAAAGGCGGTTTCAATCTCCTGGTAGACCTAGTTGGAGAAGTTTCTTAATGCAATTGATGAAAATATTTATGGGTGATTCAGAAACAAATGTGACTGAGGCTCTAGCTCCCTGATGTTATGACTGAAAAGGGAAATGGTCTCCTAAACAAGTAAAAAGTTCAGGGATCCTGCCAGAAAATAAACTTTCTGGGGTTACGGTTAGCTAGAGATATTCAATAAATTCCATCATTGACCAAGCAAAGGATTTTATTCTTGAAGATCTCTCCTTAACATATTCTATTTTTAGTCCTTTGCCTCCTGATAAAGTTCTATTTTTCATTTAGATTTAATTTTATTTATTTTTAAAAATATTTTTAAGTTTATTTATTTATTGAGAGAGAGAGAGAACAAGCAGAGGAAAGGAGGAGAGAGAGGGGGACAGAGGATCCAAAGCAGGCCCTGTGACAAAAGCAGAGAGCCAGCAGAGAGCCCAATGTGGGGCTTGAACTCATGAACTGTGAGATCATGACCTGAGCTGAAGTTGGAAATTTAACCAACTGAGCCACCCAGGTGCCACTAGATTTACCTTTTAAAAGTTACCTCCTTTTTGTTTGCTTTGTTGAACCGGGGGTATCAGTAATGTGGCTTCATTCTTTCACTATTATCCAGGATTGGTTCTTCACAGTCTCCTATTTTTATTTTGTGGCAGAAACAGTAGTGTTCACCAAATATCACATATATCCTCCTAAGTTTTCCAGCGCCTTGCATTAGGCATGTCTAAATGACTGAGACACTGACCAAGGGATTATGATTAAAAGTGGCATATGTCATTTGCAAGTTGATTCACAGAAAGTCAATGAGAATTCCCTGTGTACCCTCTCCTGCCACATTGATTATGGAGGCCTTGTTTTGAGATGACAGAGCCTAGAGATTGACCCCACCTGGTACTTGATCCCACCCCAGGAGGGCTCCCAGATCCACTGTGACTTTGAGTAAGCAAGAAGGAAATTTTCTTGTCTATGCCATTAACACTCAAGGGTTGTTTATTGCCATGGCATGACCCAGCAAGAGCTGGCTAATGTGTATTGGAAACAAGGGAGAAAAAAGCACTTGTAGCAGTGGGTATTAAGGATGTAAGACCAGGAAGGGTAGAATACAAGACTGGATAATGGAGAGGCACCTGAATGGCTCAGCCAGTTAAGCATCTGACTCTTGATTTCAGCTCAGGTCATGATCTCATGGTTTGTGAGATCCATGCTATCAGTGAGGAGCCTGCTTGGGATTCTCTCTCCCCCTCTCTCTGCTTCTCTCTCTCTCTCTCTGTCAAAATAAATAAATAAATTTTTAAAAATATCTGGATAGTGGAGACTTCATTGACACAGAAGCCCTCTCCTCTGATCAGGGCATAAGGCCCTGGCACGGGCACCTGGACGTGGTCCTGTCTGTCTATGACTGAACCGGCTCCTTGAAGCCTGGACAAAAGGATGGCATTTAGGAAATGAAGTGGAGATTCCCCAAATGCCTTAACATAGTACCAAAGAAGGGGTCAGAAGGCTCGGAGAGGGAGAAATGCTCACATGGTGTATCAATGAGACCTGAAGACATTCCACATGGCTTGTTACCCAGGTGAGCCCAGAGGACATTCCCTTTACAAAACCCATAGAAAGTGCATTGTGTGGGAGAGTTGGCATTGTTGAGACCCTCACTTTTGCCTCTCCTCTATAAACCAGAGTTGACACCAATCCAGACCCAATCTCCCCAGACCCCTCCTCCTACTCATGGCCTAGAATACCAAATAGATTGTTCCCACAAGCAAGAAACAACTTCTCTTTTACCAATTACAAATATTCAGATTCTATCTCATATGGCAGATGGCCTACTTTAATAAAAAAGGCTAAGCTAGATGCTATAAAATTTATTCTCTTACTTTTGAATGATCTAGCAAACAACTGGGTTTAATGTGTTTAGAAATTTTGTTGAAGATTCATTTGCATACCAAGAATTCTTATTTGCACACATTTCTCTTCTAACAGGCATGTCAGGAGTAAAAGTATTTCCAATATCCATGAGATCTATAAAGCATGAGAAGAAAACAGTAATTTGTACATTGAAGAGTGGTAGATCTTGATTATTTCACAAAATTCACAATCAGGATTGAGACATGTTGAATATTATTTCTCTCTACTTTCCTAAAGAAAATAAACTATGGGGCTGAGTTCTAGAAATCAAAGATAATAATTTTAGTTGTTCTTTTACTTTTTTAAGTTCTACCTTTATTTATTTTAAGAGAGAGAGATAGAGCCGTGGAGGGACAGAGAGAGAGGGAGAGAGAGAGAATCCTAAGCAGGCTCCACACTGTCGCACAGTGCCTGACACAGGACTGGAACTCATGAACTGTGAGATCATGACCTGAGCCAAAATCAAGAGTTGGCCACTTAACCGACTGAGCCACCCAGATGCCCCTCTTGTTGTTCTTTTAATTTGCTATTTGGCATTGTGAAAAGAGAAGAAGAAAGGGAAAACCTTAAACATGTGTGCTTTGGTTTCCTCATATATAAAACAGGGCTATCAACATTTGTTCTGCCTTACATCTCCTGATCATGGTGAAGTTGAAATGAGAATTTTTTTTTTTTTTTTTTTTGCAAAATCCTTTGGTAAACCACCACATACTCAATGGCATTGAGAAAGTAGAAATGAGCTCAGTCAGAGAAGCAAAAATCCGCCTTGCCATTCATGAAGCTGCAATAACAGGTAAGGAGAAAACCAGCTGCAAATTTCATGGGAAACATTCTCCTAAGAACTTGTTGCAGCTGTGAAATGTCCTAACAACCCTTCTTTGAATGACTAGTGCATTCTTACTTGCTGAGGAACTTTGTTGTCAAAATCCATACACTATCAGAAACTTGTTTGAAATTACATCAGCAAGAAAGAAAAAATCATCTCACCCTTGCTTGGAAGGTCTGTTATTTTTTTTAATGGTTATTTATCTATTTTTGAGAGAGAGAGAGAGAGAGAGAGAGTGAGAACAAGCATGAGTGGGGAAAGGGCAGAGAGAGAGGAAGAGAGAGAATCCCAAGCAGGCCCTATGCTGTCAACGCAGAGCCAGACTTCGGTCTCGAACTCATTAACAGTGAGATCATGACCTAAACTGAAACCAAGAATCATCTGCTTAACCAACAAAGCCACCCAGGAGCCCCTGAGTTATTTTGATAGAGATGAAATCTTGATTCTAATCCAGGGGCATAGCTTCCAATATGGGGTTTCCAAAGGCAACATTCCACATTTTCATAACTTTGTAGTTTTCCAGCAATAGGACCCTGGGTCCACTTCACAATCCAGACCTGATCTTTACACAGCTCTGGCTTGGTTTGAACCTATCAAATCACTGCATCCTATAAATTATACTTAAACTCCATCCTTTTCCAAACTGCATAATAACTATCTGTATCTTTGTTCGGCTCAATGTCCATGGTTCTCTGGTGTGTGTTCCTCTCCCTTGTTACAACGAGTCAATAAATCTGTTGAAATACAGGTTTGTTTGTCCCTGGTAATCTTAAACTGATTGAATCAGGACAACTTGCTGGAGGACTTCCATCAAAATCTAAAACTTGACTTTGCCTGTGGCTGTTTGACTCCTTTCCTTTCGATGGTAATTAGATAGCAAGACTTCTGACCTTTTCTGGGTTTTTGACCAAAGGATAACAGTATTATTACCCAGGAGACGAGTAATTAGCATTCTGTGCTCCACGAGAAAGATAGAGGTAGAAGAGAATGGGTGGAAAACACCATATCAATTCCAGATTTCAGTATTAATAGGCATGAAATAACTAATCACAAAGCTCTCCTTTTATGAACATGTTTCTACAGCATCAAAATATAAATATATCTATTCAGTCAACAGTGCCCATACTATTAAATATGAATTTACAATGATTTCTCATTTCTTTGCACTTGTAGGAAAAAGAAATACAGAGAATGGGGTTTTAGTGTCATTGATTCATTTTCATCTGTTTGGTGCTCAGAGTAAAATGCATCAGGAAAAAGTAGCTCTGAATTCAGATTCCTAAAATCTTCAAACCCAAGACTTGCATGCCATATCTGACACAACTTTTTTAAGTTTACTCATTTGAGAAAGAAGACAGAGAGAGAGAGAGAGAGAGAGAGAGACTGTGCATTAGTGGGTGAGGAGCAGAGAGAGAGAGAATCCCAAGTGGACTCTGAGCTATTGAACCCATGGGGCTTGAACCCATGAACCATGAGATCATGACCTGAGCTGATACCAAGAGTCAGACGCTTAACCAACTGAACTACCCAGGAGCCGCACAATTTTTGATGGTGAGCTAGAAGCTTCCTGGTTCTCTTTTCCAACATTTGTTTTCAAATCGTTGTCACTGATGTTCTCTGAATAAATGAATGAATTTCCTTATTAATTGCAGTGTGTGTGACTCCCTAACATAGAATTCAGGGAACAGAGGTTTATGAAGTTGGCCACTAACAGCATTCTGGCTGAAACAAGTTTCCTAAATTAGACCCCAAACTGATTCATGTCCTACAAGGCAATAAACCCATAATCTTTGGTATTATCTTTTCTAACAAACAAATAATATGCATCTCTACTGGACAAAAAAATCTATAAATTAACATGTAACCTCACAAAGTCAGGCCTTAATTAGTAGTAAATAACAAATCAGAACGTGCCTTTTGCCTTATTGTCTTATTGCCAAGTGTGGATAATTTTTCTTCATTGCCTGACTGACCTCAATCTGCCACTCTGAGAGAATATTACAATATATTTGATTAACAACTTACAACTTATAAAGGCTTAGACAGTTAATAGCCTGGTAAGGTTGGAGGTAAACTGCAGAAATTAATACACTGCTATAACTTTATAGGCTGGTAGAGAAGTTAACTGCAAAGGTGATATTCCTTTATTCCTCTATAGAAATTAACCAGCTGTACACCTAATTTTAGCAATCTTACTTGCACATTCCTTTTTACCAACTATATAATTCTCTGTTTCTTAACACTCCAGAGTCCCTTTGAATTTCCGGCTGATGATTCCAGGTGGTTGCCTGGAGGCTCCGGGTCTCCTCTGCCATCCTCCCTTCCATCCTCTCTTCCAGGCTGGTGCTGTGTGCACAGAGCAATCAGATCCTCAGTGTGCAGCCAGGGAGCCCACATAAAAGGAAATTCCTTAAGAAAACTATGAGAAAGACCAGGGAAGATCATTAAACTCCTGACACTCCAGTCGGCTCATTGAATTCAATAGACCCTCTTGGTTTAGGTTAACACTGCTTTTGTCACCATCACCAGTAGCTGAGAAAATTCCCCTAAGTTGGGCAGTTTTGCTGTATCTCGCTCTGCCTTTCGTAACACCTCGCTTTTCTGTTTCTTATCCTTCCAATTAATCCCTACACACCTCCTCTGCCTCTATTTCTTGACCAGGGCAACCCTGGAAGATGGATCCCAGAATGAGTATGTGGATCAGAGCCCCTCCTCCTTCCTCCTTGCCCCCAACCCTAGTCTACCCCCCTCACCAACCCAGAACCTGTTTCCATGAGTAACAAACAGACTTCTAGTGTTCAAGAAAATACATATTTCTTAAAAACAGATGGTGAGAAAAATAAATTTAGTTTTTACTTATGAAAAATATAGTGAACAATTAAAATGAATCTTTTTGTTGGAAAAAATGTGCATTTTGACATTAAGTTATCTTATTCGCTATTACACATGATGTATATTTTCAGATTAATTTTGTTTATAAAATCAATGGAAAAGAAACAGTAACTGCTTGATAAAAGTTATAAATCCTGTAATAACTAACACTTGCAGATGTGTCTGATGTTTTTCCCTCTTTCTTCCTTCTAAAGGGAACACATCTGCTGAATTGAGATCAGAGCATTTAGGACAATGGTTCTGGCTCTGCCTTTAACTCTCCATCTGACTTTGGAAAAGGTTCTTAAACATTTATGTGCTAGAGTTGCCTCATCTATAGAACAAGGATAGTAATAGTTATTCTGCCTACTCCTTACTGATGTTAGAGAATTATGAGATATTATTTCCAAAATTATTTTTGGAAAAGTTTGAGTATAAGCTAATGGCATGCTGGAGAACTCCTGTCAAAATGACTCACTTGGGCTTTTTAGATCTTTCCAAGTTTCCAATAACAATATGTGTATCAAGGAAATAAAAAATTATTTATCTTTTTTGTGACCTACAGATAATAGGGGTTAGTAAAGGGAGAAATCAATACCTAAATTGAAGACATCAGTATGAATAGTTGTGTGTGTGTGTGTGTGAGTGAGTGATTTTTTTTTTTTCTGATACCAACTGTGCAGTGTCTTTTCCAATGAGAACTAGGTCATTCCAACACCAGTCAATTCTCTAGCTCTTCACCACCAACTGGGTGTTGAACAATTCAATTCTATTCTGACACTAACTGCCCAGAGTTCACAGACCACACAGGGGAAGGACTCAGTCTGACATGACTGCCCCCATTTCAGACACCAGCTACAAATGGGGTCTCCAAGCTAGCCATGTTTCCGCCTGCAAATTATAAATTTGGGGGTTCCCATGATGCCCCCTTAGTCCAATAATTTGCTAGAATGACTCAGAGGACTCAGGAAAGTGCTCTACTTATGATTATAGTTTTATTAGAAAGAATAAAACTCAAGAACAGCCAAATGGAAGAGATGCATAGGGCAGAGTGGTGGGGGTGGGGGGGGTGCCAGAGCTTCCGTGCCCTCTCCAGCATGCAACCAACCCTCCCAGCACATCAGTGTATTTACCAAGTCAGGGGCTCTTGACCCCACTGTTCAAGGGTTTTTATCAAGGTTTCATTATGTAAGCATGATTGGTTAAATCATTGGCCATTGGTGATTGAACTTAATGCCCCACCTCTTTTCTCCCCAGAGGTCGAGGGGTACAGCTGACAGTTCTAACCCTCTGATTGTCATAAAGACACTCTTATCACTCAGGAAATTCCATGGGTTTGGGGAGCTCTGTGCCAGAACTAGGGACAAAGACCAAATATAGATTTTTTGTTATACCACAACAGGCATGGTCACGTGAAAGAAGAAACAGAGATACGCTAGTTTGTTTCTACTCTAATATTTATATATGAGCACACATAGTCAGTGAATAGGGCCTTGTCTCCCACATTTCCCAACATGGCACATGAGGTAAATACAGAGAATGGGTTTCCAGGGTGGATGGGACCATCCATTGTAGAGTGCACTCAAGTACTGCACATCAGGAAGCAGGAGCTCTGAATTCAGATGCCTGAGGGCCTGCAGCCCCAAGCCAGCAGCCCTCACCTTCCTCTTCTGGCCCAGGTACCCCTCCCTGTGCTGAGCTCAGAGCTTAGGGAGCTCTTCCTCCTTGCTGGATTCACTGCTGATCACTGCACAAAGAAACAAAACTCCTTTGGGGTTTCAACATGGGGCCAAGGAACCAGCGGGAATCCCCATAATAAGGGGACATCAGGAAAGACCCAGCTGTTTGGGTGACTTCCGGGCAGGACTGTCCCTGCTCCAGACAGGGAATCCTGTGGCCCGCAGGTTAATGGTGCCCCAGTCACTCTCATTGGACGCTGTGTAAGGACAGGTGGCCACAGCGGCCAGCTTTGCTCGTCTCGCTCCCCATTTTCTGACCGCTCGCTCTTCTTTACCCTTTCGGTCTCTTCCCATTTCCCCGCCTCTGCCTCTCTTTCTTGCAGTTCCTTTTTCTCCTCTGGGCCTCAAGATGTTTTCTCTTCAGGGCTTTCCATTTCTGCTTCTTAGGACCTGATATGTCTTTTGTTCCCTCACCTGTTTTTGCTGTCTTGCTCTACACATCTCTGTAGAACCCCCCTTTCAGTACATTCCCACTCCACTCCCAGCTACCCTCTGTTGGGCAAGAGCCCCCTCACCACGCACCAGTCTCCCTCTCCGGCATCCCTGGGCCACCTCCTGACACTGTTGCTTTGACACACACATTGTCACCACAGCAGACTCCCTCAGCCAGCCTTACTGATCACTTCAGGTGCTTGGCCATGTGCTATCCTTGCTGGCTGCCCCTCTTGGTTAATTTTGGGATGACAAGTTGTAATTGTCTTCTGTATCTCCACCAGACCCACAACACAAGATTGTACTGGATTTTCTATCTGGATAGCTCTGTCCCTGCGATATGTAACAATCCATAAAGACCCTGCAGCTGTCTCCCTCATTGACCCCTTATCCCCCCCTTCCTCCGTCCACCTGAGAGATGTGTGCCTCTGTGTCCTTCCCTCTTTATCTTTCAAGGGCTTTCCTTTTTACCCTGAACTCTACCTTTTTGTTTTTCCTCTTTTCTCTTAACCTGCTATTCTCATTTGCTCACTGAAAATGATCTTGGCTGAATTTTATGTTTATTCTTGTGTTCTTTTCCACCAAGGTAGTTTAATACATGTCTGCATAGATAATACTCCTCAGAACCGTTTCTGTAGAACTTTCCATACAAATACTTCAGTAATGTAATGTTTGCCAAAACATGTGTCCAGCATTTAGGGTTCTGAAAACTCACTGTTATGGAGATGATCCCCCTGTAGAAGAGCTTCTATGCAGTGACCTCCCTCCCTCCTATGCCCCAATGTGTCTTCTCTCTCCCTGCCTCACCCACCTTCAGCAATGTTTCATTCACTCCCATTGAACATTCTGTCTTCAGGGTTTCTCTGCGTCCTTCCCCTACTTTCTCTTTCCTTGGTATTTACTTTGTCCTTTATGTTTCTCTCTCCATATAACTTTGTCCCTGTGTCTGGTGTGAATTGTCAGTTTATCTCCTCTCTCTGCTGTGTCCCTCACATCCCTCCTCTGTTTACTCTGAGGCTCACCATCCATGCTCCCAATCCTTGTCCTGTGTGCTGTTCTCATCTCAAAGGCTGGGTCCCTCCATCACCCCAGGTCTCTCACTGGGCTTGGACTTGACCTCAGAGCCCCTTCCCCACGTCTCCCTCTAGGGTCTTCCATACTGATTCTGCTTGCTGGCCCGTCTGACCATCATGCACACTATTTCCAGTTCCTGTGACAGCTTCTAAAAAGTAGGACAAAGTTCTTTCCCTGTCAAATCTCTGCCAACTGGGAGAAGTTTGGATCTCATGTCCGTTTCAGAAAAACCATATTTGCTCCTATAACTCCTATTGGATGGTCCAATCTATCTTTATATACTCTCCTCCACACAATGCACCTTCCTCCACTGAGAACTTTAGTTCCTCTTTCCCTCTGGCCTTCAGGGTGGGGCTAGAGGATGCAAACACAAGGCCTAAGGCAACAAATTTAAAGAGGCACCTACTCATGGGTTCTCTAAATTTCATCCCACTCAACTACCCTGGGGCTCCTGGGTGGCTCAGTGGATTAGGCATCTGACTCTTGATTTCTGCTAAGGTCTTTTTAAAAAAAATTTTTTTTTAATGTTTATTTATTTTTGAGAGAGATAGAGACAGAGCACCAGCAAGGGAGAGACAGAGAGAGAGGAAGACACAGAATCAGAAGCAGGCTCCAGGCTCTGAGCTGTCAGCACAGAGCCCGATGCGGGGCTCAAACTCACTAACTGTGAGATCATGAGTTGAGCTAAAGCTGGACGCTTAACTGACTGAGCCACCCAGGAGTCCTTTGGGTCTTTTTGTTTTTTTTTAAGTTTATTTATTTAGAGAGAGAGAGCACATGAAAGCAGGAGAGGGGCAGAGAGAGGGGAAGAGACTGAGAATCCCAAACAGGCTCTACATGGATCACAGAGCCCCATGTGGGACTTGAACTCATGAACCATGAGATCATGACCTGAGCTGATACCAAGAGTTGACACTTAACCAACTGAGCCACCAGGAGCCCCTCGACTCAGGTCTTGATATCATGGTCAGTCATGAGGTCCAGCCCCATATCAGGCTCAGTGCTGAGCACGGAGCCTACTTGGGATTTTCTCTCTCTCTCTCTCTCTCTCTGCCCTTCCCTTCCCCCTCAAAATTAAAAAAAAAAAAAGAACATTAAAAAAATGTTGTCCCCTAGGCCCTCCACAGGTCTCACCCTACATGCATGCCTCTCTGACATCTTAGAAAGTAGCCAGAGGCTGGACTCAAGTGTATGGCTGCTCTCTCCTCCACATAATGAGCCATCCATGTAACTGGTTATTTAAAATATGGGATTCAGTCATAGTTATCTTGTTCACAATGCAGCAGGCCACATACCTTCTCTTACCTCCTCTCCTTCTACATTCCTAAAACTGTGGATTCAGTGGGCACTGAAGAGAGAGAAAAGGAAAAGAGAAGCCAGAGGCAGTGGCCAGGGAACAACCTGTGGCCACACTAAGCTGGAGAAAAAGGTGATCTGATCCTTGTGAGGAAATACTCTTCCTGCTCAAGATTCCACTCAAAATATAACCAAGTCCTGCTTTGCCTCTTTCCATCACATCAGACCTCATTCCCTTTCTCCCGCCCTTAATTTTCCACCAGGATCCAACCTCCAGGCACTGTTGCTTCCATCCTAGGAGAATATTTCTGCATCCTGGATTCCATTGTCTTCTGTCTCTTTGTGTTGCTGTCTCACTCTTCCCTCCTGAGACACTCTCTGCTCAGTCCTGCTCGCTCCATTTTCCTTCCCAGCTCTCTTCCTCTACATCTTCCCACCTTCCATGTCTGGCTCTGTTCCTGTTCTCCCTCTCTTTCTGGTTTACCCCACTCAACACACAGACATGAAAAGATACACCTTTTAGTTATATCGTTGGCTCCTGGCAGCAGGAAGACAGGAATGAGGAGCAAAATTGGGTTGCCTTTGGAAGTGACTGAAATGTTTTGGAACTAGATGGACGTGATGGTTACACAACAATATCAATTCACCAAATGTCACTAAACCATACACTTTAAAATAGTTAATTTTACATTATATGAATTTTACCTCCATTAAAATACACACACAGGGGCGCCTAGATGGTTCAGTCAGTTAAATGTCCAACTTCAGCACAGGTCATGGTCTCGCGGTCTGTGAGTTTGATCTCCTTGTCCAGCTCTGTACTGACAGCTCAGAGCCTGGAGCCTGTTTCAGCTTTTATGTCTCTGCCTCTCTCTGCCTTTCCCCCGTTCACACACACACACACAAACACACACACACACTCTCTCTCTCTCTCTCTCTCTCAAAACTAAATAAAAACATTTTAAAAAATTAGAACACACACACAAACACCGGCTCTGGTATCAGAATGCTTGGGTTCACCCTTGCTCATCTGACCCCAGACCAACTACACACATGGTCTCTAGATTTTAGTTTCCTCATCTGCAAAATGGGCACATAAGCAATGCTAACTGCCAGTGGCAGCCTGAGCATTAAACCCACAACTGCCAGAGCAAACCATCAACCAGTGAGATATTAATAATATGATTAATTCTGTTGTGTCTTTTAACCCTTTCTTCTCTGCCTTTCATTTCCCCTCCTTCTCTCTCTCAAAGTACCCACATTCTCTCCTCCACCTTTCTACCACTTCCTCTTATCTCTCTCTATATGACTGGTCTTCTCCTTGAATATCCAGGCTCTTGACCAACATCCCCCATACTGAGATCAGTGCCTTCTGCCATCCTCAAGGGTCTCCTCTTTGACATTGACCATAGGCCAAGAGTTCTTAGCCCTTCACAGCTTCACACTGAAGGTCACCTTTGGAAACTCAGAATTCCCAGTTAGGTTCTTATTCCACCCTCCAGGTTACTGAGCAGAAAGCCCCTCTTTGCCACCTTTTGCTGCTTGGTTTCCAAATAGAGTCATGCCATTTTGAAATCGATACAAAGCCACATTCGTCTACCTGCCCCATGTCCCTCTGGATTCCTTCTCCAGCATCAGTTACCCTTCCTGAGGTCCATCCTCTTTGTAGCCAGAAAACAAAGTTTGTATTCTGTCATAATTACCTTGTTCACAACTTGGCTGTGTCCTGGGCATTTTTTGTGTCTCTTCTCTCTCACTTTCCTGGGGAAAATATTTGTCTTCCATTACTGAACAGAGGAAAAACTAATTAGTGGTTGCAGCCAAGTGATCAGGGATATCACCTCATAGTTACACATCTGGACCCCCTCTCCCGCCAAGAATCCATGTACTTCAACAGGGACTTCTGGACCCTGGGTCAGTTAATCTCAGTGGCTCCTGAGTTGGTGTTGCTTGCTCCTTTCCCTGGGACATCAAAGAGAAAACACACATACACACACACCTTATAAGTGATGAGCCTGTCAGGTTTAAGGATTATGGAGCAGTGGGATGTTATAAACAGTAATTAATCACCCAACAAGATGACCAGAGAGAAGGGAAAGCTTATCTCAATATAAATTCTGTAACTGGAATGTCTCTGTGAATTGTTCAAAGGAACAGAGGATTTCTTCAGATGAGCTACGCTCCTAGAGAGATCCCTGGGTGTGAAAGAGAAAGCCCAGCTACTCTAAAGATGCTGCTAGACAAGAGGAGGGCTGGGGCAGGGAAGGTGGGAGCTTCCCAAAGACACAAAGCAGGGGACACCAGGAGGAACCACGACAGACCCCCAGGGGCCCAGCTCCCAGGGACACAGGACACTCCACGGTTCTGAGCACGGAGCAGATCGCAGCGCTGGAGGATGACCCCAGACGCCCGCCCCAGGGGCTGGGGAGGCTGGGACACCTGTCCAGCGCCCCTGTCTGCAGGTGACCCAACACACGTGGGAGGAAGGAAATCAGCCAGGAAGCCTGGGGGAGGGGTGTTTGTGGGGAGTCCAGGGAGGAGGGGGGACCAGGGAGGAGGAGACACCAGGGAGGTGGGGACTCGCTGGCGCAGGGACGATGGTGGGAGCTCCTCCTGGGGCAGCGCCAGCGGGGGGTGAGTTCCACTGGATGGTGGGAGCCACGGGTGCTTTATCATCCCAGGACCTGGCCTCAGATCCTGGCAAAACCAGGTGGAAGATTCAAGAGAACAAAGGGAAAGGTGGAGGGGGTCTGTGTGTGGAGGGTCCCATGGGGGCTCAGGGGCCTCTGTGCACCAGATCAAGGTGGGGACTGGGCAAGAGGAGAGGGTGCCTCACCCAGGCCACAGCCCCCAGATTCTTGGCCTTGGGTCACTGACCCACGCTCTTGGGTACAACAGGGTCCGGGAGGTGGCAGCTGTTACTTCCACAGGAGCAGGTGAGCAGCAGCAAGTGTAGATGCGGGTCACCCCAGCTCGGGGAGCCCTGGAACCTAACATGTGTGATGTGGACAGTGAACCTGGAAGTGGGAGGGTCCCTCCAGTCCACAGAGAGGATCAGAGCCCCCGAGATGCAGGCAGTTGTCAGGTAATCACCATTCCCTTCGTTCCCATGGCCCGGGGCATCCAGGTTACAAATATATTGACTTAAGATATGTAAATTTATCTCAAAAAAGAAAAAACTTTTAAAAATTATTGACTTGAAATTTGTGCCCAGGTATTTGATTCTCTCTATTCCTTTCTCTAACTCAGATATTAGTACATAAATCATATTGTTCTTATTTTAATCCATGTACTATTTTCACAAATTCATTCACTCCATACTTTATTTTAGCTTCTTTTTATTTCTTCCCCTTGCTTAAGAACTGCTGGTACTTCCTTGTTATTATGAAAGTAAAATTCTAATTTCTCAGTTTAGGGTGTTGGAAACTGCACAGTCTACTCTGACCTTCATGTATAGAATCAGTCTCCCTTCGTTGCACCCATGCCTTTCCATGTACTGGCCCTCCAGGTTGGGTGGGCTCTTGTGACTTCTCCTCTTTTTATTTGGAGAACTAACTTTTTGTCATAGTGTCTCAGATATGGTTTTCTGTGGGAATCAGTGACAATCTGGCCATCTTAGAAAAATGTCACAGGGCGCCTGGGTGGCTCAGTCAGTTGGGCATCCGACTTCAGCTCAGGTCATGATCTCACGGTTCATGAGTTTGAACCTAGCATCAGGCTCTGTGCTGACAGCTCAGAGCCTGGAGCTTGCTTCTGATTCTGTGTCTCCCTCTCTTTCTGCTCCTCCCCTGCTCACACTCTGTCTCTCAAAAATGAATAAACGTTAAACAAAAATTTAAAAAGAAAGAAAAATGTCACAAACTGTCCAGGAATAATTCTTTTTTATTAGGCACCCATGATAAAAAATAAATTACACATTCCCAGAAGAAGAAAAAAAAAGATAAAATTAAACCTAAATTAGTCCCTCAAAGAGTAATCATCTGATTGATAATTTTAATGATGACACCAGAGAGCACATCAGTTTTTATTGACAGTTACTCATTCACACTGATGGGTACAGGTCCTGGGACAGGGTAAATGTTTCATGAGTGCTTGTTAAATGAGCAAATGAGGGAATGAATAAATGAGAAGTAGACCTGGACCCCAAAAGCGGGGGAAGGGAATTAATTACCATTTTTGAAGATTCTATGAACATGAATTAAATTGGGATTCTCCTTCAGATGAACCCCGATGAATAGGACTTGTAGAAGTGACTCATGAAATGGCTTCTCAAGGTAGCATAGAATATTATATACACCTTTCTCTACAGGAACCAAGTTTCTATAGGATTCTTGACAATGCTTTTTTAAAAAGTGCAATGGAGGGGTGCCTGGGTGGCTCAGTCAGTTAAGTGTCTGACTTCAGCTCAAGTCATGATCTCACAGTTCGTGGGTTTGAGCCCCACGTCAGGCCCTGTGCTGACAGTTTAGAGCCTGGAGTCTGTTTCAGATTCTGTCTCTCTCTGACCCTCCCCTGCTCATACTCTGTCTCTCTCTCAAATACAAATAAACATTAAAAATTTAAAAAACAATTAAACATTGACCTTCAAAGGACACAACATCAAGGCAGAAAAAATTGATTTATAATAGCACAGATTCCTGGGGATTTCATTTGACATAGTGGATTTTATAATGGAACACCGCCTCAATGCTCTTAATTATTTTAATTTTGTTTAATTTTGTTATATTGTATAAATTGTTATACATTTGCAAAGCTATCAGTTTCAATTCAGTCATGTGACCATTACCATCCACCCTACCACAACATGTAAAACAGAAGTATTTTTAGCCATATCTTCTTGCCTTGTCACCCTTGACCTTATAGGAAGATTAACTAACTTAAAAAGGTCTTCTTATGAAAAGCACGGAAGGGCCATCAGCCAGGCCAGTTAGTGATACACTGAATTTTGAATCCAGGATGCCACACATAAATTAATGTGGGGCTGGGTTATCATGAGGAGATATAATAAACTTCACTTACATTATAGATTCTTTTGCTAATAAAGGAGTGGTCTCTGAGGTTTTCAACGAAAGGAAATAGCTTTGTTATTGCATTTGTTATCTCCACCTTATTTTCCTTGAAGTGTTTCAAAACAGTCTCATGGGAAATCTTCTTCTTGTTCTGGACTACTGAAAACATCCTAAGGAAAAAGATACAATGAGAGAATGAACATCAAGATTTCAGGATGCCCTTCCCACCCCACAAAACCAAACAAACAAAAACAAAAAAACAAGCAAACAAAAAAGTCTAGGCCTAGTCTCTTCCCTTGTGAATCCTTTAAAATATACATTTAAAGAAGGATATTACCAATCTTTCACAGATTCTGTTGGTGAATAAAGAAAAAAGAACACAGCCTAATTTGCTATATAGGGACAGCATAATCTTGATATAAAAACCTGACAAAGACATTACAAAAATGAAAAGCACGGGTCATTACCTCTCACGGACACAGGTGGAAAAACTTCTACAGAACATTAGCAAATTGAATCCAGCAATAGGTAAAATGGATAATATAATACAATTATACAAAAACTACAACAAGCAGAACTTCTAGTAGGAATGCAATAATTCTTTAACAGTTAATCTTCAAGGAGTGTCTATCACCACATTCACAAAATAAAGGAGAAAGCCGTATAGTAATTTCAATGGACCCAGAAAGAGTACTTGATAAAATTGAACACTTGTTCATAATTTTACTCTCAAAAAGTGAAAACAGAAGGTATCTTTCTTAATCTAATAAAGGATATATAACCAAAATCCTCAAAAAGCTAAAAACCAACAAGTATGCCTAACATCATACTTAAAGGTGAAATATTACATACGTTCCCACTCAATGTGAGAATAAGATAAAGATATGCACTGCCACCATTTCTTTTTAACACTTACTGGAAATTTTAGCCAATGCAATAAAGTGAAAAAAATAAATTTTCTAAATAAACCTAAAGGGAAGAAATAAAACTAATATAATTTGCAGATGATTATGTATTTAGAAAATCTATGAGAATGTATAAGCAAATTTTGGAATTAATTAGTAACTTAGCAAGGTAATTGGACTCAACATCAATATGCAAAAATAAACTGTACTTCCATATACTTGCAAGAAATAAGTTTAAGTAAAAAGAAAAAACAGTATCACTTCCAAAATCATCAAAAACCATCAATAATAAAGGCAAAGCTAATAAAAGAACACTGCGCTGAAAATCACAAAACATTTGCTGAGAGAATTTAAAGCCAAAATAAATGCAAAGGTATGCAGTGTTTATGGATTTGAAGACTAAATATTGTGAAAATATAAACTCTCCCCCAGTTAACCTATAGGTCCAATATGATTTCAATAAAATGCAAGTAGAGGCAGACAATTGGCCTCCTGGCTCCTCTGCACACTGCCACCATCAACACCACCATCACCAATGCAAGAAAAGAAATGTCTCAAGCAGGACGTCTCTTTGGGGGCCCCTTTTTTGGATGCTTTTCGACATCAGCACATCCTGGAACCTGGGGAGGACTCAGTATGATCAATCTCAAGGATTACACCAACTGAAAGTCCTCCTCTCAGAATGACAACCTGGCACTGTGGCCCGGTGGCTGGCCTTCAAAGGGATGAGATGGAATTAAGATTGATGTTATCCTCCATGGCTAAGCTCCCCATAATAGCCATGCACACATTGGCCTTCACCTGCAGCCAGAAAGTCTTGAGGAGTACCCTTAGAAGTTTTATCAATGGCCTCCAACCCCAGGGAGAACATAAGGTTCTGGGGCTTCCTGACCCTCGGGAAGGTGTTCCCCAACCATGGTGGGAGTTGGTGCTACCTGTGGCTCTAGGGCTGGTGCTGCCACTCAGCTGGGGGCTCCACCTCCTGCAGTGACCATACAGCAGGTCAGTTCATTGGGACTGGTTTGGGGGGCAGAGCTGGCTCCTCATCCTTGACCACCATCCTGGAGAGGGTCTTTGGTTTTGTTGCCCTTTTAACTGTTTTCTCATCTCCTTCTTATATTTGAACTCTCAGTGTTACTACTGAAGGCCACTACTGAGGTGTCATATTTGTTTTTTTTGTAAAAGCATGAATTCATTATACCTTTGGGGTTGTTCATGATTAGCTGGCTGGGCCTGCTCTTCTCCTGACCCCAGCCTGCTCTATGGTGGCTTGTCCCAAAGAAAGAGCCTTCCTCTCATGGATTGGTTATATGGAGGGCATCAGGTGGAATGTTGGCCATGCCTCCCTGTGTGTGATGTTTGTGTCAAAGAGAAAATCTGCTGGAATAGATTACTGAGTAGACAGAACTCAATAGAATGTTGGTTTCAAGTAAGATTTTTGTGGAAACTGACAAACTGATTTCAAAATATAAATGGAAGTGCAAAAGGCCAAGCATAGCCAAGACAAACTTGAAAAAGAATAACAATGTTTAATTTGCTTTAAGACAATGTAATATGAGCACAAAGACTTATTTTCATTTACACTCTGCTGTCTTTTCAACAAAGCACTTAAAGTGTCTTCAAAAGACTTAAAATGTATAAAGTGAAGTTAAATATAAATTGGAACAAAAATAAAATGAAAAGGGGAACATGAAATAAAATAAGAATATGAGAGATTTGGTGGCACTGTGGCTCCAATTTTGTGGTCCATAGACCCCACACTATGAAAAGACTAGAGAAACACACGTCATTTTGGTCTTCAGGCTATTCAAGCTCAGAATGGGTGGACAATGAATATAAACTATCTCAGCTTCTGTTGGTCTTTATCTTCTTTGGAATTCCAGCCAGGTTCAAAGATTGAAGGTGAAGTTTATCTCAATCCTTATCTTCTCCCCTCTGTTGAAGGAACCATGTGCCCCCAGTGGGAGAGGGCTGACTACGGTGTGAACTATAGAGTACTGATTGTTTGTTTCAGTCCCAGCAATGTTGTGGATGTATTAGCAGACAGATAAAAAGCAATGAGGATCCTTAAACTATAGGAGATCTATCAGAGTCTTGGTTGGGGTAGAAGAAATCTCAGTAGAGTTAACACAAACTACATGTTAAAGAGACTGAAAGATCTATGTTAGGAGTACTCAACATAGAGAAAGGGAACATTATGATTGGCTCCTCTGCCCCAGACCGTCCACCCATTCCGGTTGTGGTAAACCATCCCTCTGCCTTTCCAGTCACTGGTTCATAGATGGCCAAGACTAAGCCAGTTTGGACCAATGAGTTGTTAGAAGTTTTCCTATTGCTTCTGTGTAAAACCAGCCAGTCTTTCATTCCATGTGGCTCTAAACAAGGCAGCATGTCACCCAGTTGCTGCTGGTAGTCATCTTACAACCCTCTAGAGGAACCAACAACCTTATGTTGAAGTTGGTGCTGAAGCATCAGAGCAGAAAGATGAAAAGTACCCAGATGATGGAGACATCATTGAGCCACTGAATCAACCAACCCTGAAACCTGGGTCCTGCCTCTAGATTTTCCATTATGAAAGATAAAGTGTCTTCTCAATTTGAGTCAAGGTATTTGTTAACTTGTAGCAGAGAGTGTCTTAACTTTAAAAAAATCCTCAAAATCCAGTATGTGAAATAAAAAGGGTTATGAAATTAAAAGAGCTCTGTTTAAGACCTAGGTTTTGGCCCAGTGGTCAAGACATGAAGGAAGGAAAGAAAAAAGATGCATTGCTCTCAGAAACAGCATCAGACCCACACATAGAAGACAAGGACAGAACCTAAGAAACAGGCTGAACTTTGAAGACTCTGCTGGAACTTGAAGGAAGTGTGTCATACTTGAGGCCTTTCCATGACCTGTCACATTTCTGCTCCCACAGGGACAGCTCAGATTATTCAAAGCCCAGAACATTCAGAAACAGAGGAAGATTTGAGGCTGGTGTAAAGCATGGGCCTGCAGATATATTGGTCCTTACTGGACCACTGAAGTAACCATCTTTGTAAGCTTTGCCATGAGCAGCTTCAGCTCAGGGTTCTGTATTGAGAGATGGATCCAAGCTAAGACAAGGGTTTTATTACCCAAAGCAGGGGGCTCCCTGGGCCTGCAGAATTCAAGGTAGGAGGCAGCAGCGGGAGCAGTGGCCACTATAGCTACAGAATAAAGAGTCTGGGCTTTCTCTTGTGGATGAGAATTGGATGCAAAGAGTAGGAAGGACCCTGGGGAATTTGTCTGGGGACATTCTTTCCCAGCTCCACATGTCTCCTCTTTCCAGGAGAGGGACATCAATCGGCATGATACTCCTCATCCTTCCCTGCACCTTCCTCCTTCCCCTGAGTGGCAAGTTGTAAGGAGGAAAAGAACAGACTATAAGGTGTGGTCTCTTCCCACCTGTCTCTCTGGACTCAGCCTGGGAGAAGAGAGGAGGCCTCTAGGATGGTGCCCCAAGTGTAGGCATTGTGAGAGCCAGCCCTGCCCTATTACAGTGAGGTCCCTAATTATGGTGCCCAGTATGAGGAAACCCATTGCTGTGACATATCTAAGCCATGTCACCCAGCCTAGTTTTGATTCATAATAAACTGATGTTATGATCTCCAACTACTTGACTCCTTCTCTCTCAAGTGGCTTTGAACTGTAGCATGTAAAAGACATTGTTATAGGATCCCCTCAAATCCCCACAAAAACCAAGGGAGATACATAGCAGTGGCCTCTGCTTGGAGATGTGCCTATTATAAATGAAACTGCCTCCCTGGACAGGTTCAACACTGACTCATCATTGTGTGCCAGAACATAGAGCTCAACGGGCAAATAGAAATCAAGAGATTTTAAATAACCAATGCGGACTCTGCATGGAAAAAGAGAGTCACAAAAAGCCTTGAGCACTGAAAATTTACAAAGTCGGCAAGAAGACAAATGTCACTTTCTGAAAAAGGAAGTCATTCAAATAGGCAGATTTCCCTCAGGATGTGCGAAACATAAGTATCACAACTGACCTTCAAGTGGGAGCCATCCTCAGTTAAAATTAAATTCTACAATGGATTCTTGACACTGACTGGTGACTTTTTTTCCCTCTATAGTTTGACCTGTCTGTTCCCCACACCTCAGACAAGAGAAAGTCTTTGCTTTGAAGGGTCGTGGGATCAGAGAATTCTCACATTCTTAGCTTGGCTACAAATTAACTTGTGTAGGTTTTTTTTTTCTTTTGTGGGTTGGTACTAGGCTGGTAATATTCTTCTTAGTTCTAGTAACCCTCTCGCCTCTTGGAATTAGGAAATGTGGGACACATAAGAGACCATGGGTTGGATGCACCTAGCATTAGTAGTGCTAAGAGCCACATCTGCAAAAGAGCACAGGGTGCTGCAGCCAGAGCAGCGAGAATCTGGACTGCACCCAGTCCTCTGCAGCTGAGTCTGAGCAGAACCAGGATATCAGCCAGAGGAAACTTTGGGGCTATAATTTTTTTGGAAGACTAACCTAAAAATGAGGGGAGATTTCATTCTGGTTTCTCAATTTTACTATGGGACTTGATAATGGGAGGGGATGTCAGGAAAGATAGCAAAAGAAAGTGCCAGAAATCTGTCTCTCCACTCAGACAACAACTGTACTAGCAGAAACTATCTGAAGCCACTACTTTGGAACTTTGCAGTCTATTTGAATACTTGCAGCTTCCAGGAGAAAGCTTGACCAAGAAACTGTGGCTAACTTTGGTCAATTTCAGCCTTTAGCCTATATATTTAGCCTATATAATTCAGCCTACAGCTACTGCCTATCCCCAAGCCCCAAGGCCAGTCGCAGGCAGCTATCCTCACATTCCTAGAGTGGCTTGTTGCAGCCAGAGTGGCCAATAAGGAATTGGTCCTCCAAATATTAGGGTTCAGTGTTCTGGTTGTTGATGACAGCTTTTCACTGCCGAGGTATCAGCACAGAAGCAGACGGCCATTATTGCAGCCCCACTGGTGGGGGCTGGCTTCCTGGAGATTTAAGAAGCTGCACCTGGTTTTTTGTTTGTTTTGGCTTTTCCCCCTTACTTCCCTTTTGGAAGCCAGACATTTATGATTGAGACATTCAAAAGCAACCGTATATAGGGATATTGAGAAAGCCACTTGCACATCTGCCCATGGACAGATGCAGGCTCAGAGAAGACCTAAAAAGACCTGAAGCTTTTTCTTCAGGCTGACCCACAGCTGAGAGTTACTCTTCAACAGTTAAAAAAATGTTAAGGGGGGAGGGGCAAGATGGCAGAGAAGTAGGGAGCTCCATACCTGCACTTGCGCCCAGGCATCACACAGAAAAGATCTGAAGCCATAGGAAACCATACCAAACCTAAGAGATTGGGAGGGAAAGGACGCAGATTCCACTGAGAAAGCCTTCTAATGGCTACCTCAAGAAACAAGCCAGAGTACACAAGGTGGAGAGTCCCAAATATCACTACGAATAGGAAAATAAAAGAACCAAGGTCTCAATAAGAGAGACCAAGAGATACCATTCAAAAAACACTCTCTGAAAGGATAGGCCCTGAATAGTCAGAGTCTTCTTGGATATAGCAGCGCTCATAGATACAGAGAGCATAACAGGTCTTTAAAGCCAACTAGAGCCAGAAAGCTAACTAAAATGACAAAACGAAAGAGCTCTCCTCCAAAGAAACTTCAAGAAGAAATGACAGCTAAAGAACTGCTCAAAACAGATATCAGCAGCATAACTGAACAAGATTTTAGAATAATAATGGTAAAATTAATAGCTGGGTTTGAAAAAAACATTGGTGACATCAAAGAAACTATGGCTACAGATAGAATTGAAAATAAAAATAGGCATGAAGAATTTAAAAATGCGATAAATGAGATACATAATAAATTAGAGGCCTCCAATGCACGGATTGAAGAGGCAGAAAGGAGAATAAGTGATTTAGAAGACACCATTATAGAAAAACAAGAAGCTGACAAAAAAAGAGACAAACTGATCCAGGAACATGAAAGAAGAGTTCGAGAGCTCAGCGACACGGTCAAACGCAACAATAGCCGTATCATAGGAATCCCAGAAGAGGAAGAGAGAGGGAAAGGTGCTGAAGGAGTCCTGGAACAAATTATAGCAGAGAACTTCCCCGACCTGGGGAAGGAAGTAAATGTTGAAATACAAGAGGCTCAGAGGACTCCCCTCAGATGTAACTTGAATCCATCTTCTGCATAAGGCATATCATAGTAAAAATGGCAAAATATAAGGACAAAGAGAAAATTTTGAAAGCAGCTAGGGAGAAAAGGGCCCTAACATACAAAGGCAAACCTATCAGAGTGGTAACAGACCTATCTACTGAAACGTGGCAGGCCAGAAAGGAATGGTAGGAGATCTTCAATGTGATGAACAGAAAAAATATGCAGCCAAGAATCCTCTACCCAGCAAGTAGAGGATTGTCATTCAAAATAGAAGGAGAGATAAAAACCTTTCCAAATAAACAGAAATTGAAAGAATTTCTCACCATTAAGCCAGCCCTTCAAGAAATCCTGAGGGGGACGCTCTGAAGGAAAGGCTGCAAGGAACAAAGATACCAGAGACACCACCACAAGCATGAACTCCACAAAGGACACAAAGACTCTAAACCCACATATCTCAATAATAACACTGAATGTAAATGGGCTGAATGCTCCAATCAAAAGACATAGGGTAGTAGAATGGATTAAAAAACAAAATCCATCCATATGCTGTCTACAAGAAACTCATTTTAGACTGGAAGATACCTTCAGATTAAAATAAGGGGATGGAGAAATATATATCATGCTACTGGAAATCAAAAGAAAGCTGGAATAGCTATACTTATATCAGACAAACTGGACTTTAAATTAAAGACAATAACAAGAGATGAAGAAGGGCATTACATAATAGTTACAGGGTCTATCCATCAGGAAGAACTAACAATCATAAATGTCTATGCACCGAATATGGGAGCACCTAAATGTCTAAAACAATTAATCACAAAGAGAAACCGGCTCATAGATAAGAATGTGCTAATAGCAGGGGACTTCAATACTCCACTTACAGCAATGGATACGTCAACCAGACAGAAAATCACTAAAGAAATAATGGACTTGAAAGGCACTTTGGACCAGATGGATCTGACGGATATATTTAGAACTCTACATCTTGAGGCCAAGGAATTTACTTTCTTCTCAAGTGCGCACGACACATTCTCCAAGATAGATCACATATTGGGACATAAAGCAGCCCTCAATAAATATAAAAGAATCGAGATCATACCATGCACACTCTCAGATCATAATGCTTTGAAACTTAAAATCAATCACAGGAAGAAGCCTGGAAAACCCCCAAAGACATGGAGGTTAAAGACCACCCTACTAAAGAATGAATGGGCCAATCAGGCAATTAGGGATGAAATTAAAAAATATATAGAAACAAACGAAAATGAAAACACAACAATCCAAAATCTATGGGATGCGGCAAAGGCAGTCCTAAGAGGAAAGTACATTGCGCTCCAGGCCTATTTCAAGAAACTAGAAAAAGCGCAAGTCCAAAATCTAACAGCTCGCCTAAAGGAACTAGAGGCAGAGCAACAAGAACGCCCTACACCCAGTAGAAGAAGAGAAATAGTAAAAATCAGAGGAGAAATAAACAACATAGAGACCAAAGAAATTGAACAACCAAGAGTTGGTTTTTTGAAAAAGTAAACAAAATTGACAAACCTCCAGCCAGACTTATCAAAAAGAAAAGAGAGAGCACCCAAATAGACAAAATCATGAATGAAAATGGAATTATTACAACCAACCCCTCAGAAATACAGGCAATTATCAGGGAATACTATGAAAAATTATATGCCAACAAATTGGACAACTTAGAAGAAATGGACAAATTCCTAAACGCACACCCACTACCAAAATTCACACGGGAAGAGGTAGGAAATCTGAACAGACCCATAACTAGTGAGGAAATCGAATCAGTGATCAAAAATCTCCCAACAAATAAGAGC